>NC_057813.1:356665602-356671224 GCF_018294505.1 Triticum aestivum | reverse complement strand
AGAGAGAGAGAGAGAGAGAGAGAGAGAGAGAGAGAGAGAGAGAGAGGAAGCCATCTAGCTACTAACTACGGACCTGTAGGTCTACAAAGAACTACTCACGCATCATCAGATAGGCACCAATTGACATGATGAACCCCTCCACGATGGTGTCTAGATTGGATCTGGTGTTTCTGGAACTTGCGGCGGTTGGAATTGATTTTCGTCAACTCCCCTAGGGTTTCTGGAATATTGGGGTATTTATAGAGCAAAGATGCGGTGCACGAGGCCACCGAAGTGGGCACAACCCACCTGGGCGCACCTGGGGGCCCAGGCGTGCCCTGGTGTCTTGTGCCCTTGATATGTCTCCAATGTATCTATAATTTATGAAGTATTCATGCTATTATATTATCCATCTATGATGTTTTATATGCATTTATATGTCATTTTATATGATTTTTGGGACTAACCTGTTGACCTAGAGCCCAGTGCCAGTTTCTATTTTCTCCTTGTTTTTGTGTTTTACAGAAAAGGGATACCAAACGAAGTCCAATTGATGTGCCAATTTTTGAGGATTTTTTATGGACCAAAAGAAGACCATGGAGCATCGGAGTTGGGCCAGAAGAGTCCCGAGCTGCCCACAAGAGTGGGGGGGCGCCCCCCCTAGGGCGCGCCCCCCATATCTCGTGGACAGCCGGAGACCCCCCTGACATGAAACCAACGCCAAAAATTCCTATAAATACAGAAACCTTCGGGAATTAACCTAGATCGGGAGTTCCGCTGCCGCGAGCCTCTGTAGCCACGAGAAATCAATCTAGGCCCTCTCTAGCACCCTGCCGGAGGGGGCCATCATCTCCGGAGGCCATGGAGGAGGATCTCGAAGGGGCCATCATCGCCATGAAGGCCAAGGACCAGAGGGGGAAAGCCATGGAGGAGGAAGCACAAGGGGGAGAACCTCTCCTCCTCTCTCTTGGTGGCACCGGAGTGCCATTGGGAGGGGAATCATCGCCGCGGTGATCATCTTAATCAACATCACCATCCTCATCTCTTTTACGCGGTCCACTCTCCCGCGCCCCGCTGTAATCCCTACTTGAACATGGTGCTTTATGCCGCATATTATGATTCAATGATGTGTTGCCATCTTATGATGTTTTGAGTAGATATCTTTTGTCTTTGGGTTGATTGATGATCTAGATTGGTATGAGTTGTATGTTTTACTTTGATACTCTCCTATGGTGCCCTCCATGTCGCGCAAGCATGAGGGATTCCCGCTGTAGGGTGTTGCAATACGTTCATAATTCACTTATAGTGGGTTGGTGAGTGACTGAAACACAAACCCGAGTAAGAGGGATTGTTGCGTTTGGGAATAAAGAGGACTTGATGCTTTAATGCTATGGTTGGGTTTTACCTTAATGATCTTTAGTATTTGCGGATGCTTGCTAGAGTTCCAATCATAAGTGCATATGATCCAAGTAGAGAAAGTATGTTAGCTTATGCCTCTCCCTCATATGAAACTGCAATAGTGATTACCGGTCTTGTTAACAATTGCCTAGGACAATTCCGCACACCGATCCACCATTTTCCACACTCGCTATTTATATTATTTAGTAATTTATTATAACTTTATGATAACAGCACCTACTTTTATATTTTAGCTCTCTGATTTCTTACAAAGTTATCCTCTTCATACCCACAACATAATTTTATTTCTTGTTTCTAGTTGGAAGCAAATGTTCAGTGTACGTAGAGTTGTATCAGTGGCAGATAGGGCTTGAGAGAATATTGATCTTACCTTTAGCTCCTTGTGGGTTCGACACTCCATACTTATCACTTCCACCTTTGGAAATTGCTATGATGATTCCCTGCACTTGGGGATTATCAAGCTCTTTTCTGGCGCCGTTGCCGGGGAGCAATAGTGTGGGGTTGATATTCTCGTGTGTGCTTGTTTGCTTTCTCCACCAAGTAGATTTTGTTTTTCCTTTTTGTTTCTGTTTAGTTGTGGGTGAAACATACAATTTTTTTTAAAAGAATGAAAATACCAAAAAATAATTACTTGCCTCTCATGCCTAAAAAAGTTTTCAAAAAGAGAAGTGAATGGAAAGTTATGCATTGAAGAAGTGAGGGTCGACCTTGAGCACTTGTGTTCATGCTCACAGAAAAAATGTAGAATTATTCATGGAAGTTTCTCTGTAAATAATTATCCCCTTGTATATATCCATTGTATTATAAAAATAATGTGCCAAGCTTTGGTTTTAGTATGATAAGATTGCTTGCTTACTATGTGCAGAACCAAAACAGAAACTTTGGCTGTAGTGAATGAATTTACGTTTTTTACTGGAAAGTCAAATGGGTATGAAACTTTTTGCACATTACTTATGTACAAATTGGTCAAATTTTCCAATTTATTTCATAATGTTTGGAGTTACAGAAGTTTACTAAACTTCCAGATTACTACAGACTGTCATGTTCTTGACAGATTCTGTTTTTCGTGTGTTGTTTGCTTATTTTGATGCATCTATGGCTAGTATGTAAGGGTATGAACCATAGAGAAGTTGGAATACAGTAGGTTTAACACCAATATAAACAAATAATGAGTTAATTACAGTACCTTAAAGTGGTAGTTTGCTTTATTATACTAACGGATCTCACAAAGTTTTTGTTTAAGTTTTTGTGAATGAAGTATTTGAAGAACGAGGAGTTATCGATGTGAGAAGAATAAAGAGAGACAAGAGTTCAAGCTTAGGGATGCCCAAGGCACCCCAAGTAAATATTTCAAAGGATACTCAAGCATCTAAGCTTGGGGATGCCCCGGTTGGCATCCCATCTTTCTTCTTCAACAAATATCGGTATACCTCGGTTTTTGTTTTGTTCACATGATTTGTGTCCTTTGTGTTCTTATTTTTGTTTAAGAATCATGCTAGTATGAGATAGCTCCTCATTTATTTATAGAATACTTCATGTGCTTCACTTATATCTTTTAAGTACGATCTTATAGAATTGCTCTTTGTGCTTCACTTAAATCGTTTGAGTATGGTTTTATAGAATGCTTCGTGTGCTTCACTTATATATTTTGAGCTTGGATATTGGTTGGTCTATAGAATGCTCCAGGAACTTCACTTATATCTTTTGGAGTATGAATAATACTATAATTTAAAGTGGGTTTGGAAGAGTTTCAACTTTAGGAATTAGTAATCCCACTATCTTGGTGGGTGTTGAATCTCTGTACGATATTTATGAAAGTGGATTTGGAAGAGTGTCAACTTTAGTTAGTATTCCACTATTTCGGAAGAGGTTCCAATTGAGTATGAGAACAAAGTTGTTATCCATGATTCTACTGAATTTTTTTATGAGGGAGGAATATG
This sequence comes from Triticum aestivum, assembly GCF_018294505.1. NCBI lineage: Eukaryota > Viridiplantae > Streptophyta > Magnoliopsida > Poales > Poaceae > Triticum > Triticum aestivum. The sequence goes on along the minus strand of NC_057813.1, from coordinate 356,667,886 downwards.
TGCTTGTAGGAGTTGCAATAATATTAAGTTTCCTCTGTATGTGCTTAAAGTTTTGAAGTTATACTTGTTTTGCCTTCCTATGCTAGTTGACTTTTGTTCCTATAAATTGTGTGCTCACAAAATACCTAGGCATAGGAAGTGAGTTAGATTTAAATGTTCTAGTCATATTCTTCATGATGCTCTCTTTGTGTTTCAACTCTTTTCTTTTATGCGAGCATCATTGAAATCATCATGCCTAGCTAAAAGGCATTAAAGAAAAGCGCTTGTTGGGAGACAACCCAATATTTATCCTTAATGTTTTTGTGTGTATACATGATTAAGCTACTGTATTAATCATGTTTTATAGCTTTTGTTTCAATAAAGTGCCAAGTAAGACCTTTGGGAAGACTTTGGTGAAAGTTAATGTGATCTTGCTGTAAAGAAACAGAAACTTTGCTCTCACAAGATTAGCTGTCATTTTTTATAGAAGAGTGTTTTTGAGTTGATTCTTTTTGCAGAAGATTAATAGACAAATTACTCACGTCCACCAATTTATTTAATAATTTTTGGAGTAGCAGAATTATGCTTATTGTTCAGATCATTACAGACTGTTCTGTTTCTGACAGATTATATTTTCATTGCATAGTTTGCTTGTTTTCTAGTTTCTATGGCTTATAATTCTCAATATAAAGTGTATAAATGATATGGTACAGTAGGCATTATGTTAAAACAATTATGAACCTTGTCTTTTACAGTACCAAAGTGCATGGTTTACTCTTTATCATACTAACCTATCTCACGAAGTTCCATTAAGTTTTGTGTGATTGAAGTTTTCATGTTTTGGGTGAGATATCGATATGAGGAGAATAAGGAGTGGAAAGACCCTAAGCTTGGGGATGCCCAAGGCACCCCAAAGTAATATTCAAGGAATACTCAAGTGCCTAAGCTTGGGGATGCCCCAGAAGGCATCCCCTCTTTCGTCTTCAAAACTATCGGTATACCTTACTCGGAGCTATATTTTTATTCGTCACATGATATGTGTTTTGCTTGGAACGTATTTTCAATTTTACTTGATGTTTGAATAAAATCATTGGATCTGAATTATTGAACAAAAAAAGGAACCCTCCCATGGCTAGTTAATTATTTGACCACTCAGTGTCCTTCATTCATATCTTTTGGAGTAGTTTGTCATTTACTCATGTGCTTCATGTATATCCTATGAGTAAATGGGGGAATGAATTGAATGTCATAAATCTTAATTTTTATATGTTTCATATGCTTATAACATGGTTAGTGATGACTTCACACATAGAAAGTATGAGGCATAAAAGTTGTTGAGTGTTGGCAAACATAGTTTTGGTCATCGTTGCAATTAATAGGAAGTAATAAGGAAAGAGAGGTTCACATAAAAATATATTATATTGAACATCTTTTATGATTGTGAAGCACTCATTAAGTATGACATGCTAAAAGAGTTGACGTTGGACAAGGAAGACAACGTAATGGTTTATGTTTTCCGACATCTCAGTTAAAGTATATTGTCATTGACCTTCCAAACATGTTGAGCTTGCCTTTTTCCCTCATGCTAGCCAAATTCCTTACACTTAGTAGAGATACTACTTGTGCTTCCAAATACCCGTAAACCCAGTTTTGCCATGAGAGTCCACCATACTGTAACGCCCCGGATTCGATGCGCCAGTTATCTGCCAGTTATTCACCATCGTTGCCATGTCATTTGCTTGCGTGTTACATGTTATCATGTCATCATGTGCATCTCATTTTGCATACATGTTCGTCTCATGCATCCGAGCATTTTCCCCGTTGTCCGTTTTGCGATCCGACACTCTTATGTCCTCCGGCGTCCCCCTTTTGTCTCCTATTGTGAGCGGGTGTTAAGCTTTCTCAGAATGGCCCGAGGTTTGCCAAGCAGCCTTGGAATAGCACCGGTAGACCGCCTGTCAAGTTTCTTGCCATTTGGAGTCCGTTTGATACTCAAACGGTTAACCGGGTAGCCGCAAAAGCCCTCTTTGTGTTGCAGCCCAACACCCCTCCATGCTCTCGGTCGTTCGATCACGATCGTGGTGGGCAAAAACCGCTCCTCATTTGGACACTCCTAGCTCCCTCTACCTATAAATATGTGCACCCCCCCCCGGATTTTTCACGGATGAATTCCCCCAAAACCCTAGCATTTTTCCCCTCCGTGCCGCCGGACACGTCCGGCCCGAGCCGGACAAAGTCGCCGCCGCCCCCGTCCAACCCCGTCGCGCCACCTGTCCCCGTGCTGCCCCCGTCCGCCGCGGCCCGC
>NC_057813.1:356662795-356665403 GCF_018294505.1 Triticum aestivum | reverse complement strand
GCCGCCCCGCGCCCGTCGCCGGCGCGCATCGCCGCCGCCCTTCGCGGTGTTTTGAACTACATCATGCCATATTTACATCGGTGCAATCCATGTATTTTTGTGAGTCTTGTAGTGAGTGCATCAAGCTTGTTAAATAGAGTAATTGATGTTGCTGTTTTGCTAGGCTGAATCTGTTATTTTGTTTTGTTCGACATTCTTCATCTCTTCCCTCAATTATTTCAACCGGTGAATTCTGTTTTGTTTGACATTCTTCATCTCTTTTCTGGTGGACTCAATTCAAGTTTTCGGTTGATCATATTCTTTTCCTTGGATCAAGTGTTTTCCCTGCTCGTTCACCTCTCGCCAGTTTATCCTTCCGGAGTGTTCAAGACATCTCAGGAGATTCGTCTGTGTTTGAATTAATTCGAGGTTGTCACCTCATTCAAATATTTCAATTGTTCCGGTGCATCATCTACCTCTTCAATAATCCTTTTCAACGGTGTATTCTCTTCAGTGGGCCCTAACCCACAGGTCTTTCCCAGGATCTTACCTGACTCTTCTAATTTCCCGGAGCTATTCTCAAATTCTTTTTGAGTTTGACGTAAGAATGAATTTCACCAGTCAGATGCTTTTCCAAGATCTCGTTCAAATTCTTGTCATCTTGGCTCAACCTCTTTGCTTTCCATTCTCCCGGAATATCTCATTCGAAGATAGAGGTAGAGTTTTTCTTCTAAATCTTGCCCGTTCTCTCGAAGATTCGCGGTTCTAGCTTCATATCATTCTCTCGAATTATTTCAGTTTGTCAGATATTCTTTCTTACCCATCCGGAGTATGTCAGGAGTTGTTTTTCCATTTCTTTTCACTGGAGGCCATTATTCCAGTTATCGTTCTCTATTTATCCCGGTGCTTCATTCAAGTGCTTTTTAATCAGATCGAGTTCTTCCCGTTCTCTTGCATCTAAATTCCCTCTACCATATTTGTTCTTCTAATTCTTCCCGGTGATTCAGTCTCTTTCATCAGTCATTTCCGAATTCTTACGGTGGTTCATTCAAGATTCTTTTTCCTTGATTATCATTTTAATCATTTTCATTCTTTTTAATTCTACCGGTGGTTCATGAAGACCTTCTCAAGTTTGCGATATGTCACTTCTCAATCCTTTTCAAGAAGAATAAGTAATATGCAAATCCATTGCTTGTCATCAATTTAATTTGATGAAGGATAAGCATACAATAAATCTTATTCTTATTTCATCCAAGTGATTAATCCCTTCCTTCGGAGTTTGTTCTTGATGAATAAATTCTAGTTCCAAGTGTTTTCATCTTTTCTTTTCCGGAGTTCAAATTCCCTCGCCCATTTCGTCGGAACCTCCATCTAAATCACCGCAAGGCTCATCTTATTCTTTCTTCCTTCATTTCTATATCATCATCCTTTTGTCACCGAAGTTCTTCATGGTGGTTGTTCATGATTTAATTCGTTCCTCAAGTGTTCATCAAGATTCTTATCGAAGGAGCTCAAGTATCTTTCCTTCTTGCTTTTCGGAGTGCAATTAGATCTCTGTATTCTGTTGAAGTGGAGTTTTGCATTTCTTCGTTCTTCTCAGCTATCCAATCATTTCCATTTGTGGCCGGTTATCACCTTATGATCTTGAGATGTTACCATAAGACCACACCAAGCTTATTCTTTCATTGTTGTTTTTCTCAACAACTTCGGTTAAACCTTCCTTCTAAAGATGCTTTCAATTTCATTCGTGGCACAAGTTGTCATTTTCTTCTCCGCTCTTTTCATTCGACTATTTCAATTCTTCCGGAGGTTTTGTGTTGTTCCTCTCATCAAGTATCATTCCATCCTCTCAAGCCCGTGTTCTAATCTTTCCATGTTTCAGCCGGAGTGCCGCCTAAATCTTTTCATTCTTATTCGTTTCTTATCTCGTACTAACCGGAATGGTTTCATAGTTTATCTGATTCCGTGAGCTTTTGATTCTCGTCATTCTCATCGTTCCTCTCTTCTTCTCATGTGCTCGCGATTCGTTGCTTCTTCTCTTGAGCTCTTGTCTCACCTCTTCCTCTTTCTCTTCCGTCTCGGTCCTAAGATCTCGGGACGAGCTCTTTTGTTAGTGGAGGAGTGTTGTAACGCTCCGGATTCGATGCGCCAGGTGTCTGCCAGTTATTCACCATCATTGCCATGTCATTTGCTTGCGTGTTGCATGTTATCATGTCATCATGTGCATCTCATTTTGCATACATGTTCATCTCATGCATCCGAGCATTTTCCCCGTTGTCCGTTTTGTGATCCGACACTCTTATGTCCTCCGGCGTCCCCCTTTTGTCTCCTATTGTGAGAGGGTGTTAAACTTTCTCGGAATGGCCCGAGGTTTTCCAAGCGGCCTTGGAATAGCACCGGTAGACCGCCTGTCAAGTTTTGTGCCATTTGGAGTCCGTTTGATACTCCAACGGTTAACCGGGTAGCCGCAAAAGCCCTCTTTGTGTTGCAGCCCAACACCCCTCCAAACTGGCCCAAAACCCATCCTAACCCCCTCCATGCTCTCGGTCGTTCGATCACGATCGTGGTGGGCGAAAACCGCTCCTCATTTGGACACTCCTAGCTCCCTCTACCTATAAATATGTGCACC
>NC_057813.1:356618540-356662173 GCF_018294505.1 Triticum aestivum | reverse complement strand
GCTGACCGTCGCCTCCTCCGGCGTGGCCCCGCCACCTCGCCGGCACCCCGGCCTTCCCCGGCCCTCTCCGGGGAACCTCGAAGGCCGTGCCCAGATCCATATCCAGTCAAACGAAGGTTGACCCCGATTTTTGCCTAAGTCCCGAAATATTTTTGCATAATGTTGCCCTGTTCATCGCATCATAACTCTGCATCCATAGCTCCGTTTCATGCATATGATATATAAAAATGTTCGCCATGAGATGCTCTACATTTAATTCCATTGTGTCATGCTTGTTTGAGTTCATCTTGATGCTCTAATCATCGTTGCAAGAGTGCTATATGATGTTAACTGCTATCTGCTATCAGAACTTGGTGATTTGTCTCTTTCATTGCATTTTGTGTGTGCATCCTATGAGCATGAGCTCTACATGTGTTTTGAACTACATCATGCCATATTTACATAGGTGCAATCCATGTATTTTTGTGAGTCTTGTAGTGAGTGCATCAAGCTTGTTAAATAGAGTACTTGATGTTGCTGTTTTGCTAGGCTGAATCTGTTATTTTGTGATGCTATGTAAACCTGCTGCTACAAGTCATTCTATGCATAATCTGGAGATGTTCACTAAGGATGTTTTGTTATACATGTCATTCTCTATCCATCAACCCCCCTGGTTGCATTTATAGCCTGCTTTAACTTGTTGTAATCATGATCCGAAGTTGCTAAATAATGTTGCTGTCAGCCTGTTAACATTAAGTTCAGTTTTGCCATGAGCTTTGCTAGTGATCCATGCACCCTATGAACTTGCTCTTGCCATGCTTAGATTCATAAACATGTATTATTGCTGTTGATTACCTTGCCATGCCATGTATTGCTCTGTGGTGAGTGGTACAAGCTCACCAACATGCCTACTTATTGTTGTTGCTGCCATGTTTGAATCTGTCATATAACTTGCCATGTTTACATGGGTACCATCATATCTTCTGATCCTTTTTGGCTCATGGTCAATAAAGGACTTTTGTTCTATGCATTTAGTAGTATCATGCCATGCCTTTGTTTGCCATGTTAAGTTCCTGTAACATGTTGTTTGATAGCTCTAAACATTGCAACCTGATGTTATTTCTGCTAAATCTGAAACTGTTACTATTTGCAATCTTGCCATGTCTTTTTGAGCATGTTCTAGTGAGTTCTGGAGATAGCTCACTGTTCATGTTTTGTTATGCTTTACCTGTACATCATGCCCATGCATTTTTTTCATATTGTGGTGCTGTAGCATATTGTTTTGATGCTTGCAATATGCCTAGTTGCTGTTTTGGACAGCTTGCCTTTTAAACTTGTATAGAGTGCATGTGTTGAACCGTTGCTCCGTTTTGAGTGTGCTCTATATGAAACTTGCTTGATTTTGAATTTAGTTTCATATTATCATGTTGCATCCTTGTTTGAGGTGTTTTCTTGATGTTTGGATGCATTTAGCATCAATGCCATGTTTAGCTTGTCTTGCTCATATCTTCTAGGTCGTAGCTCCGAATTAAACGAACTCTATATGTAATTTGACTAGAATCTCGTGTAGATCATCTTGGTGCATCTTAACTTTCTGTTTAACAACTTCAACTTAATGTTTGTTCAGATCTGGACCTATTTCGAAATTTGCATATGAGGACTTACCGGAATTGTTATATGTTGTTCCCGGCCTTATTCAAACTTGCCTTGATGTGTTGCTCTTGTTTGCATCATCTCTTGCCATGAGTAGCTTCATGTAGCCTTGTCATGCATCATGCTTGGTTAAGCATCATGTCTTGTATATGTGTGGTGTGTTTACCATGTTGTGTGCTTCTTCTCGATAGTTCCTGTTCCGTTGCGATCGTGAGGATTCGTTCGTCTACGCTTGGTTCGTCTTCGTGGCTTCATCTTATTCATGGACTCGTTCTTCTTCCTTGCGGGATTTCAGGCAAGATGACTGCTACCTTGGATCTCACTACTATCATTGCTATGCTAGTTGCTTCGTTCTATTGCTTTGCCGCGCTACCTATCTCTTGTTGCTCAAGCCTCCCGAATTGCCATGTCAGCCTCTAACCTTTTCACCCTTCCTAGCAAACTGTTGCTTGGCTATGTTACCGCTTTGATCAGCCCCTCTTATAGCGTTGTTAGTTGCAGGTGAAGTTGAAGATTGCCCCATGACGGACATGATTATGTTGGGATATCACAATATCTCTTATTTAATTAATGCATCTATATACTTGGTAAAGGGTGGAAGACTCGGCCTTATGCCTGGTGTTTTGTTCCACTCTTGCCGCCCTAGTTTCCGTCATACCGGCATTATGTTCCCGGATTTTGCGTTCCTTACGCGGTTGGGTGATTTATGGGACCCCCTTGATAGTTCGCTTTGAATAAAACTCCTCCAGCAAGGCCCAACCTTAGTTTTACCATTTGCCTCACCTAGCCCTTTTTCCCTTGGGTTTCCGGAGCCCGAGGGTCATCTTTATTTTACCCCCCCGGGCCAGTTCTCCTCCGAGTGCTGGTCCAAACCGAGCGATGTCCGGCGCCCCCTGGGCAACCAGGGTCTATGCCAACCTGTCGTCTTGCTCATCCGGTGTGCCCTGAGAACGAGATATGTGCAGCTCCTATCGGGATTTGTCGGCACATCCGGGCGGCTTTGCTGGTCTTGTTTTACCATTGTCGAAATGTCTTGTAAACCAGGATTCCGAGTCTGATCGGGTCTTCCTGGGAGAAGGAATATCCTTCGTTGATCGCGAGAGCTTATCATGGGCTAAGTTGGGACACCCCTGCAGGGTATAAACTTTCGAAAGCCGTGCCCACGGTTATGGGCAGATGGGAATTTGTTAATGTCCGGTTGTAGATAACTTGACACCAGATACGAATTAAAAGGCATCAACCGCGTGTGTAGCCATGATGGTCTCTTTTCGGCGGAGCCCAGGAAGTGAACACGGTTTTGGGTTATGTTTGACGTAAGTAGGAGTTCAAGATCACTTCTTGATCATTGCTAGCTTCACGGCCGTTCGGTTTGTTCTCTTCTCGCTCTTATTTGCGTATGTTAGCCACCATATATGCTTAGTCGCTGCTGCAACCTCACCACTTTTCCCCTTCCTTACCCATTAAGCTTTGTTAGTCTTGATACCCATGGTTATGGGATTGCTGTGTCCTGGTGGCTCACAAATTACTACAACAACAGTTGCAGGTACCGGTTATGCGATGATCATGACACGAGAGCGATGTTTGCTTGTTTTTGGAGTTCTTCTTCTGCTTCTTCTTCGATCAGGGGATAGGTTCCAGGTCGGCAGCCTAGGCTAGCAGGCTGGATGTCGTTTGAGTTTCTGTTTGTGTTTCATCCGTAGTCGGATGATGCTCTTATGTAAGATGATGTTGTAATCGTGTGGCATTGTATACCTTGTATGTATCCCCATCTATTATGTAATGTTGATGTAATGATATCCACCTTGCTAAAGCGTTTCAATATGCGGTTCTATCCTTGGTGGAACCTTCGAGTCTCTTTAGGATAGTATCGCATATTGGGCGTGACACATACCTACCTATGGATTGAGTAAGATCCTTCAAGTATGTTGTCATCGGTGCAAGCAATAAAAATTGCTCTGAAAATATGTATGACTTATTAGTGCAGAGAAAATAAGCTTTGTATGATCTTGTTGTGGAAGTAATAAAAGCGACGGACTGCATAATAAAGGTCCACATACAAGGGGCAATATAAAGTGACGTTCTTTTGCATTAAGATTTTGTGCATCAACCCTAAACGCGCATGACAACCTCTACTTCCCTCTGTGAAGGGCCTATCTTTTACTTTATGTTTTTACTTTATGCTTGATTCAAGGTGATCCTCACCTTTCCCTTTTTCATTTTATCCTTTGGCAAGCTCCTCGTGTTTGAAAGATCATGATATATATATCCAATTGGATGTAAGTTAGCATGGGCTATTATTGTTGACATCACCTAAAGGTGAATATGTTGGGAGGCAACACAATAAGCCCCTATCTTTCTTAGTGTCCGGCTGAAACTCCATAACCACAAGTATTGCGTGAGTGTTAGCAATTGTAGAAGACTATATGATAGTTGAGTACGTGGAATTGCTGAAAAGCTCTATTCTTGACTTTTTCTGATGTTATGATAAATTGCAATTGCTTCAATGACTGAGATTATAGTTTGTTAGTTCTCAATGAAGTTTCTGAACCATACTTGACATTGTGATTAGATTGTTACTTGATCATGAAAAGTTTTATGAGATAAGATACTATTATGACACATTTTGATGCTAGAAAAGGTGATTGAAATTATCATTGATCAAACTTGTGCACCTGCTAGCATTCACACTTCATAAATTATTTCTTTTATCATTTACCTACTCGAGGACGAGCATGAATTAAGCTTGGGGATGCTGATACGTCTCCAACGTATCTATAATTTATGAAGTATTCATGCTATTATATTATCCATCTATGATGTTTTATATGCATTTATATGTCATTTTATATGATTTTTGGGACTAACCTATTGACCTAGAGCCCAGTGCCAGTTTCTGTTTTCTCCTTGTTTTTGTGTTTTACAGAAAAGTGATACCAAACAGAGTCCAATTGACGTGCCAATTTTTGAGGATTTTTTATGGACCAAAAGAAGAGCACGGAGCATCGGAGTTGGGCCAGAAGAGTCCCCGGCTGCCCACGAGAGTGGGGGGCTCCCCCCCCTAGGGCGCGCCCCCCTATCTCGTGGACAGCCCGGAGACCCCCCCCTGACGTGAAACCAACGCCAAAAATTCCTATAAACAGAGAAACCTTCGGGAATTAACCTAGATCGGGAGTTCCGCCGCCGCAAGCCTCTGTATCCATGAGAAATCAATCTAGGCCCTCTCTGGCACCCTGCCGGAGGGGGCCATCATCTCCGGAGGCCATGGAGGAGGATATAGGAGGGGCCATCATCACCATGAAGGCCAAGGACCAGAGGGGGAAAGCCATGGAGGAGGAAGCACAAGGGGGAGATCCTCTCCTCCTCTCTCTTGGTGGCACCGGAGTGCCATCGGGAAGGGAATCATCGCCGCGGTGATCGTCTTCATCAACATCACCATCATTATCACCATCCTCATCTCTTTTACGCGGTCCACTCTCCCGCGCCCCGCTGTAATCCCTACTTGAACATGGTGCTTTATGCCGCATATTATGATTCAATGATGTGTTGCCATCTTATGATGTTTTGAGTAGATATCTTTTGTCTTTGGGTTGATTGATGATCTAGATTGGTATGAGTTGTATGTTTTACTTTGATTCTGTCCTATGGTGCCCTCCATGTCGCGCAAGCGTGAGGGATTCCCGCTGTAGGGTGTTGAAATACGTTCATAATTCACTTATGGTGGGTTGGTAAGTGACTGAAACACAAACCCGAGTAAGAGGGATTGTTGCATTTGGGAATAAAGAGGACTTGATGCTTTAATGCTATGGTTGGGTTTTACCTTAATGATCTTTAGTATTTGCGGACGCTTGCTAGAGTTCCAATCATAAGTGCACATGATCCAAGTGGAGAAACTATGTTAGCCTATGCCTCTCCCTCATATGAAACTGCAATAGTGATTACCGGTCTTGTTAACAATTGCTTAGGACAATTCCGCACACCGATCCACCATTTTTTCACACTCGCTACTTATATTATTTAGTAATATATTCTAACTTTATGATAACATCACCTACTTTTATATTTTAGCTCTCCGATTTCTTACAAAGTTATCCTCTTCATACCCACAATGTAGTTTTATTTCTTGTTTCTAGTTGGAAGCGAACGTTCAGTGTACGTAGAGTCGTATCAGTGGCAGATAGGGCTTGAGAGAATATTGATCTTACCTTTAGCTCCTTGTGGGTTCGACACTCCATACTTATCGCTTCCACCTTTGGAAATTGCTATGATGATTCCCTGCACTTGGGGATTATCAGCCCCCCTCGGGCTCCCTCTCCGGTACTTCTTCGGCCCACTGGATGTCTTCTCGTCCAAAAAAAATCCACAAAAAGTTTCGCTGCATTTGGACTCCATTTGATATTGATTTCCTGAGATGTAAAAAACAAGCAGAAAACAACAACTGGCACTGGGCACTATGTCAATAGGTTAGTACCAAAAAATGATATAGAATAACTATAAAATGATTGTAAAACATCCAAGAATGATAGTATAACAGCATGGAACAATAAAAAATTATAGATACGTTGGAGACGTATCAGGACCCCGCTGCCACGGGAGGGTAGGACAAAAGATGTCATGCAAGTTCTTTCCATAAGCACATATGACTATTTGCGGAATACATGCCTACATTATATTTTTGAACTGGAGCTAGCGCCACATCGCCCTCGGTTATGACTGTTATATGATGAATACCATCCAACAAATTGCTGATCCAATGCCTATGATTTTCCTACATATTGATCTTGCCAAGTTACTACTGCTGATGTTACTATCGTTACTGTCACTGTTACCATTACTGTTGCTGCTACCACTACTATCAAAGCTATCATATAATTGTGCTACTGATCACTTTGCTGCAGATAATTAATCTCCAGGTGTGATTGGATTGACAACTCAGTTGCTAATACTCGCAAATATTCTTTGTCCCCCCTTGTGTCGAATCTATAAATTTGGGTTGAATACTCTACCTTCGAAAACTATTGCGATCCCCTATACTTGTGGGTTATCAGCCAGGAGTTCCATTCCTTCTTCCCGACAAATACACTTCAATTTCACACTATTGGGCCTTCTTCTATATAGTGTGTCATCGACAAATTGATACATACTGGCCCTATGGGCTACTCTTTCTGCCTCTTCTTGCTCTTCGGGAAGTTCTTTGGTTTGGAGGAAATTGACTATGTGCCTTGCCCAAGTTGGAACCCGGGGCACGGCAACAAGGACTAGCAGCACCTCCTCATTCATGGGAATGCATCCCTCGACCGCAGGGACTGGAGGCCAGGCAAGAGGGTGCAGCCCGGCAAACGAAGGGGAGTTGTTTATGGCAGGGTCCCTGCCAGGTGCCTCGAGAGGCTCTACCGACAAAGGCTTAGCGGAGTCCAATTTCCTCCTCTTTCGGGTCATTATTGTCGGGGATACAAAGGGCTGAGTAAGATGGAGAACAAAAGTTCCTAGTTCCACAAGAAGCTTCTGCGTAGAGAACTTTGACATATGATCAACAATGCTATTTTCCGCATGCGATACGTGCTCTGTTTGCAATCCGTCAAAGTGCTCCTCCAATCTTCTCAGTTCCTCGACGTATGCCTCCATCAATGGACTTTGGTAATCCTTGTTAACTTGTCTCACCACAAGTTGTGAATCTCCTCAAATGATCAACTTCTTGATCCCCAATTCCGTGGCAATTCTGAGCCCGGCAAGGAGCCCTTCATACTCTGTTTTATTGTTGGTCGCCTCCTCCCAGGGAAAATGCATCTGGATGATGTACATCAAGTGCTCTCCAGTGGGAGCAACGAGAAGCACGCCAACTCCTGCACCTTGTAGGGAGAAGGCACCATCGAAATACATGATCCATTCTTAGGGCGCTTCCTTCCCGGGGATAACTGTTTCCTGCACTTCTTCATCAGGGGTTGGCGTCCATTTTGCAATAAACTCTACCAACACCCTGCTCTGAATCGTGGATGTGCTTTCAAACTTCAGGCCAAAGCTGGATAACTCCAATAACCATTCCACTATCCTACTGGTAGCCTCTGGGTTTCGAAGTATCCTTTGCAACAGGAAGCGGGTGATAACCATAATCTCATCGGCTTGGAAGTAGTGGTGTGGTTTCCTTGAGGCCATTACAAGGCCAAAAATCAATTTTTGCATGCAAGAATACCTGGACCTAGCCCCCTGCAACAGGGAGCAGACGAAGTATACTGGGCGCTGCACCACCTTCTTCCTTGCCGCGTCCTTGGGGTTGTCTCCGCTGCCGTGCTCCCCTTTGTCCTGATCCACGTCTGGCCTTATCGGGCTGTTCTCTCTCTCTGTGTTCTCTGGGCGAAAACTTGCTGAGGCTGTTGTCTCCTCCACTTCCCATTGTGCCACTAAAGCTGTGCTAACCACTTGATTGTTTGCCACCAGATATAGCAGCAACGACTCTTGTGGTTTGGGTGCAACCAATGTGGGTACAGAGGATAAGTAGGTCTTCAGATTTTGCAGTGTTGCTTCTGCTTCCGGGGTCCACTTCATGGGTCCTGCCTTCTTTAGAATCTTAAAGAACGGCAAGGCACGCTCGACAAACTTGGAGATGAACCTGCCAAGCACCGCAATGCATCTTGTCAAATGCCTTACATCCTTGACTGTCTTGGGTGCCTGAATCTGCTTGATGGCCTTGATCTTATCTGGGTTGGCCTCGATCCCACGACGGGATACAAAGAAACCAAGTAGCTTGCCGGAGGGAACGCCAAATACACACTTCTTCAGGTTCAACTTCAAGTTGATCTTTCACAGATTAGCAAATGTCTCTTCTAAATCCTGGATGAGGGTTGATCTATCCTTGGTCTTGACCACAATATCATCCATATAAGCCTCAATGCTCCTGTGCAACTGTGGTTCAAAACCAACCTAGACTGCTCTTGCAAAGGTGGACCCGACACTCTTCAACCCGAAAGGCATGTGCACAAAGCAATATGTACCACATGGGGTGATGAATGAGGTCTTTTCTTCATCTTCCTTGGAAATAAAGATCTGATGGTATCCAGAGTATGCATCCAGAAAGGAGAGAAAATCACACTCGGAAGTGGAATCCACAATCTGGTTGATGCACGACAAGGGGAATGGGTCCTTCGGGCATGCCTTGTTTAGATCCGTGAAATCTATGCAAAGCCTCCATTCCCATTAGCCTTGTGCTCAAACACTGGGTTCGCTAACCACGTTGGATGTAACACTCCTCTGACCAAACCAGTTGCCTCAAGTTTCTTGATCTCCTCGGCAATGAATTGCTGCAGCTCCAAGGCCTGCTTCCAGACCTTCTGCTTGATGGGTCGGGCATGTGGGCAGACAGCAAGGTGGTGCTTGATTACCTCCCTGGGAACACTGGGGATATCAGACGGTTGCCAGGCAAACACATCGATATTCGCCCGCAGGAAGGCAACGAGCGCCATCGTGGAATTAACACTTCGGATGTACTAGCGGAAGGACTTAGTCATGGAGCCATCGCAACGAGATTAGCTTAAAGGGGTTAAACCGGAACAAAGGACATGGGAAGTTTATACTGGTTCGGCTCCTTGCGGTGAAGGTAAAAGCCTACGATCCAGTTGTTGTGGGATTGATTGATCTCGATGGGCAGGGAGTGTATCCACTTTACCTATCTCTCGAGCTGTTGTTTCTTGTCCGTGAACCGCCGCCGGGTCGTCCCTTTATATACATAGGTTGACGCCTGGCCGGTCTACAGAATCCCGAGGCCGGCTCATACAAGTGCCTGGCTCGGTTTATTACTTTCCCTAACTTACAATACAAGTTATACATCTATGGTGGTTTACTACTATGGGCCCTAATCCGCCATTGGGCTCTGGGACTCTAAGCTTCCATAGTTAACGCTCCATATCCTTCATCTTCACGGGCTCTTATACATGACTCCTTGAGAGTGTAATCCGGCCCCTCCTGGGCGGTTTATACTCAGTAGTCATATCCCCAACATTAGGCCCCAGATTGGTTTGAACTTGTTCATGTCAATCTTCAACTTAGAGGAATTATGATTTGAACACCTTTGTGTTGACCTTGTAAACCGCCATGACGTCATCTTCTGAAATCACCATAAACCACGGTGATGTGATCTGTGTAAAAAACTCATAAAGATTTCCCTTTTATTAATTGATCTCCGAAGACCGAGGCAACAGTTGTGCTCCATTCTCCATTTCAGGCTCCTCGATTCCTGCACTTGCCTTACTTATCCATTTGTCTTATAAATAAGACCGAAAGGTCTTTTTCTTTTCCCCTTCCATGCTTCTTCTTCCTCCTCGCGACTCCCGAACCCTACAGCTCCGCCGCCGCCCTCAACTTTCAAGCTCTGCATCGCCACTGGCCGTTGCATCAACCTGATTGTACCAGAAAGTTGCAGCACTTCTCCGCCACTCCTGTGAAGCCGGTAAGCCTTCATTCTTCAACCCTAGATCTGTATTAGGGTTTCATACCTTCGACGGTGTTCATCAGTGTTCATCGTTGTTCTTTTTCCTTTCCTTAGTGTCTCAGCAAATCTAGATAAACTTGATATCTCTCCTCTTCGGCCGAAGCTATAGTTTTATTTTGCCTCGCCATAATATCCCCTCCATGAATCAGATCCTATCTGAACCCTTGCTATGTTGTTGTTGCCATTTTAGATCTTTGATATTTTTTCCTTTTCCTGAAGTGCGCTAGATCCATAATGATAACCTTGGCTTGTGAAACCTGTTTGCGTAGCACTTAACAATTTTTAGATCTGTTTTCTTCCATACCACTGCAGGTGGTTTAACCTTTAGAAAATGATAATCCGCCCAGTGCCATTAGCCCTCACGTAAACCGCCATCTTTACTTAAACATCAGTATCCAGTTTAACATGCACACACGCTCTGATTAAATCCCCTGGTTTGACACCGGTTTATGCATATCAATCTTGAACCGTGAACCGGCATTTGAACTTCCTTTACAGTTTGTCATCAAAATGGCCAAACAGTTCTCCTCTTGGAATTGGGTTCCCTCCTGAATTACAGAAGAGCGACTTACTGGGTATGTGTAACTGGCGCTTTGGCAAAGAAAGAGATCATTCATTGGAGAGTACCTGGTACTAAAAATCCTCCTGAACCTCAAGATGGAGAAGTGATTGTGTTTATGCAGCATCTGGACCGAGGGTTTAGCCCTCCCGGCTCAAAAAATTCCATGATGTACTTGCCAACTTCCAACTCCACCCTCAAGACATTGGACCGAACTTTGTGTCCAACATTTGCAATTTCCAAGTGTTCTGTGAAGTTTATCTACAAGAAGAACCGACTGTTGAACTTTTCAGAGACTTCTTCCACTTGAACTGCCGTACTGAATTTACTGACGGCCCCAATACTGAACTTGGTGGGGTGTCGATTCAAAAAAGGAAGGAAGTCAATTTTCCTCATGCCAAACATCACAACCACCCCAAGGATTGGAATCAGACTTGGTTCTACTGCCGGAACACTGCTCCTGCTGATGAAAATCCTCTATCGGGTTATCGTGCTTACCGGCTCAGCAATGAACATCCACTGCCTCAGTGTCTTACTGCCAGAGAACGACCAACATATGCACCACAACTTTCTAAGCTCTGGGCTCTTATGGCAAACGGTTTAACCGGTATTGACCTTGTCCGTTGCTGGGTTTCATGGGGTATCTTGCCCTTTAGCCATCGGACCAGATTAATGTACGAATATACTGGGGATGTCAAGGATCCTCAATGGCACAGTGAAATACAGATGACTGATGACGAGATAACTGAGTCTGTCAAAAAGATGCAAGATGAACCGATATCTGACTGCAGCAAGACCGGGTTGCATCCCTTTTATGCCTCCAACAAACCGCCAACTGTAAGAATTTATCTTTCTGCTTTTTAATCCATCTCTATTTTAACACTTTCTGATAGCCTTTTGTTTATCCTTACATGACAAAGATCCGTTCTGGAAAAGGAAAACTCAAGACAAACTGGCAAAACCACCAGACAAACCGGTGAGAGCGCCTTGTGCTAAAAGCAAGGCCACAAAGAGGCCAGCAAAGAAGAAAACCGGCGAGTCCTTTGATCAGCCCGAAGATGTTGATGACTCGAAACCAGAGGTAGAACTTGACTCCCTTGGTTCATTTTTCATGCATCTTATTGACAATGATCATTATCAGGATGATGCGGAAGCTAGCTGTGCTGACCACGTAGAGGTAATCTCCCTTTCCTCCAATTCAGATCTTGTGCCGGTACGAAAACTCCGTCGCGCAGTCCGGAAAGTGAAACGTTCACATCCTCTCACTCATTTGGATCCACACTTTTCTTTGAAGACATAGCACCCTGAAGCTTGTCGCACAACCCGACACAGTGGCCAACAAGTCACCTCCTCCGGTTTACCAGACACACCGGTTCGGAAGCGCCGTGCAGAGGTCTCTTGTAATTCTAACAAATCTTATCCCTTGGTGGGTTACTTCCGATACCCTCTTAATCTGTCTGACTCCAATTATCAGGGCACTTCCAATTAATCTTCTGGCGATTCATCAACCACACAGATGCCTCCCCTCAAAACAGTCCCTGGGTAATCATAGTAATTGTAGTTTTGCTTTCTTGCACCGGTTTACCATATTAACCTCGGTTTGTTACTTGCAGTGCCAAAGCCCGACTTAGCAAAAAAGCCAAACTGAGTGCTCCCACTGAGGATAATCCGTCCTTTGAACCGGAGAGGACCTCAGAAGCTGCTGATGGAGATACTGATATTGCTCTAGATGATCCTGTGCCACAAGGTCAGGACACTTATGTTGATCCGCCAGAAGTTAATCCGGCTAGTCCTCATGTTGATCCGCCAAGCCCAGCTGCCGATCCACCAAGTCCAGCTGCTAATCCTCCAAGTCCAGCAAGAGCCGCTGCCAAACCGTCCAACGCAGATGAGATTGTTGATGGCAAGACTGATGATGTAGTGATTACCGGTTTAGGCCACACTACTCCAGGCGACCCTGCCGCTTTATCAAAACACAGTGCCAAAGAGGAATTTATTGTTGTGGACAAAGGCAAGTGGAAGACTGATTTGTCAAGTTATGCTCATCTCAGTGCTCAAGACATCCATTCTTGGTACTTAAACCGCATGTATACAAGTCGTGATTATGAGGCCGGTTTAGTCAACTTGATGAAGGAGCGCTATGAGGTAACTTCTATTCAAACATTTTATAAAGTTTTCTTTGTACTGTTTATCAACTCCATTGTAGCCCCCAAGGGCCGATTTATCTCTTCAAGATGAACCAGGACTTTGGATAAAAAAAGACTTCAACTACGTAGCCCCCAAGGGCCAGTTTATCTCTTCAGGATGAACCGAGACTTTCTATTGCAAAGCTTGTCCTTGTTGAATTCCTTCACCTCTGATTTTTCTGATCAATTATGCATTAGCCCTCAAGTGCCAAGTGTATAACTTGTTATGTGCTTGGGAATTTTGGGAGAATATTAACAACTTATTATCTGTTTGTTGCAGGCTGATTTGAGCAATAAAGATTCCCAAATCGCCGATCTTCAAGAAAATATCAAGTCCCAGCAAACAAAAACTTCCAAGGCCAAAGATGAATTGAAAGGCGCTTTAACTGCCATGGAGCAATTAAAGGATGGTTTCAAAAGCGAGCGGGCAGACTGGGAAACCGAGAAAGCCACTCTGTTAAAACAGGCTGAGGATGCTGAGGCGGCTCTTAAACCGGTGGCGGAAGAGCTAACTGGGTTAAAGAGTCAGGTTAATGCGATGACTTCTACGATATTTGGTAAGTACTCTTTGCAAGAGCCTTTCTGAAACATCTTTGAAGTTGTCAGTTTAACAACAAATTCTTAAACCGTTGCAGGTAGTCGTGTTGCTCATCTGGGCTCAGATATGCGGATGAAGTTGAAAGCAGCCTA
The DNA here is from genome assembly GCF_018294505.1 of Triticum aestivum. Classification (NCBI taxonomy): domain Eukaryota; kingdom Viridiplantae; phylum Streptophyta; class Magnoliopsida; order Poales; family Poaceae; genus Triticum; species Triticum aestivum. Next base: position 356,648,627 of record NC_057813.1, on the reverse strand, counting down.
TACCTTGATAGAACAACTGTATACCGGTGCTCAACGAGTCATCTGTGCGGCCTCATACAATAAACCGACACCAACTTGATCAAGGATACTTTGGCCAAATTATCTATGACTCTCGTCCAGATAGAAGAGGTAAAGAGATCTGCTGCAAGGGCTGGTGCTCTATCTGCACTGACTCGGGCCAAAGCTTGGATAGCTGATCTTGATTCGGAAGACATCGGAAAGGGCTATCCAAGCCAACAAGAAGACAAGTCAGAATTTGATAGTGAAGCTCTCAAAGCCTTGACAAAGGAGATGCGCCCATTGGCAAGCAGATTGGCCGAAGAAATTGACTTGTCTGTCCACCGGTCCAACTATGATGCGGACAACAATCCGGTTGATGCAGTTGTAAAAGAAGTGCAAAATCTTATCCCTCCAATCCGTAAGCACACTTACGCCCCTGACGTTGAACCGTCCAATCTTATAAGTAATGAAGCTGTCTTCCAAGCTTTAACCGAGATTGATTGGGCCACCATTGACTTCCAGCCACTAGGTGGGGAGGAGGAGGTTGAACCGACATGAGATGATCCATCAACTTCACGTCAACCTAGTGACGAATCATAATCCGGCAGCCGGCTTTATTTCTGCAGATTGCGTGCTGGGCAACAAACAATTATTCTTTTGGGCATCAAAGCGCCTTGTAATAGGCTAGTTGAAATACTTTGATCTTCTGCCATCGTGCATTGCTACATGACACTGTGTAATCCGTCCTGATTGTTGCTATGCTTACTCATGCGCCTTAGTACTTTCATAAAATCCTGCTTTCTGCATTTGAGAAACTTACATGTGCCCTGGCGGTTTGCCGCCGAACGGGTTACGATATCCAATACAGAACCAGAGTTTTTATAACCAAGGCTGTAAAGCAATAAAATATGAAATATAACATACCTGTGATATTGAATCACATCGTTGGTTTACCAACTTGCGTAGTAAGGGCGATAACCCAAATCTTGAGTGTTGATCACTCCCACCATGTTGTACTGGTGCATAATAAACCATGACGGGTTATGATAAACACTGGATGATCATCCTGGCGACATATAGTCTATGCCAGACCGGGCTAAGAAACGCCAGCTCATAATTGATTATCAGCTAAACAACTGATAGTTGAAAGCTTGTGCCTGGTCAAGAAACACCAGACTGATGAAATGACTTATAGTCAGGCCGGGTCAATGGATGCCAGTTTACCTCAAAACCTTATCAAAGGAAAGAAAACTTGCACAAAACAAAATCAAAAAAACTTGTAGTCGAGGCTTTTCAAGGGCTGACAGGCCCAAATTCGAGGCTTTTCATGGGCTGCCAAGCCGCTGAGTTGAACCATTTGACAAAGTGTCGTGGCATTCTCACGAGGGGTGCAAGACGACATATGCCACAAGGTGGCTTAGTGTGAGGGCAAGACTGCTGCTGATAGGCCCGGGAGCGGGTATGCGAATAGCACGCGGTAGTTTACCCAGGTTCGGGGCTCTCCGGAGAGATAATCCCCTACTCCTGCATGTCTGAGTATATGTGGTATATCTAGTACAGAGTTTCTCCTAGAGCTGTATCTAAGCTCATGCCATAGGCATCTGGCTTTGTATATGCCTCATATGTGGCATGCTAGTGGCGGGCCATGCTCATGGCCGTGAGCCTGTGAGAATTGGGGAGTGGATGGATGGATGGTTAGCTTATATAGTGTGGCTAGATTAACATGCAAGCTATGTGGTGGACATGAGAGCATGGTGTGGGTGTCATGTTGGTCTCCTGGGTCACTTCATAAATAGTGCCTAGGGACAAGTGACAATGTACATGATGGCGTCGCGGTACGGTTGTCTTGTCCGTGGTATGGCCTTCTCGTCGGGGTCTTGTTGGTGTCGGGTCGAGCTGTAGTCGGCAGCCGGCTGGTCGTTGCTGTCGGCAGCCGGCTGGTCGTTGCTGTCAGTAGCCGGCAGCAGGCCGGGCAGAGCAGTCGGACGGGGAGCCGGCAGGAGCGGCCGGGCAGTCGGACTGAGGGGCTTTGCTAGCCCCGATGTCTTGAATTATCGTCTTGCCGTCTTCGGGGTACTCGTCGCCAATTACTCCGACAGTAGCCCCCGAGCATCCGGGCAACTTGGCAAAGTTGGGCGGAGGTTTTTTGGCGGGTGTTCATGGAAATGGTCATGCAAAAGACAAAGTTAGTCCATGCAGATAGATCAAATGATTGCTTTTAGCATTGCAAGTTTTATGCGAAGGGTGCCGTCTCGGTTTCGTCCGAGCCCCCTTCAATCTTTTTCGTGTTCCCTCTGCTTTTTGGCTTGTGCTCTCGCTCGTCGGACAGCCGCTCTGCGGTCTATGGCCGAGGGTGGGCCGCGAAGTGGAGTGTACAGTACTCAGACTCTGGGAGCGGCTTTAACCGAGCACATATTCATAAGGAAACTGATGTAGGGTGGAACCCTATAGAGAAGATCTTTCATGAATTGGAGGTGGAATCCCCAAGAACAAGATGAACAAAGGAGGGAAAACAGGAGGAGCACTCAAGAACAAGTCAAATCACACATCCACTAGACAATCAAACACATAAGATCCACAAGGTACATGAACAACAAAGGGAAATAAGATACATGGTAGAGTTCATCCCAAATCCTATGAAGGAGATGAGGGCTTGATGATCCTATGATTGGGATCCTTCCCCAAGAAGGAGGTCTTGATGTTTGGTCACTCCAAGAGGAGGTCTTGATCTCCTAGTGGAGTGTATCCATGGAGAAAAGCTCACAAATGTGTATCAACTACTTTCCCTCCCCTAACATATGGTCTAGGTACGGAATATATAGGTATGGGGACGAAGTGGATGAAGAGGAGGCCCAAACAGCAGCTCACAGCCGTCCATCCTGATGGGCCCGTGTGCACGGGGTAAGTTGGGCCCGTGCGCACGGGGGTCCCCTGGGCACGGTACAGGCCCGTGCGCACGGGGTGCTCCAGCGCCAACTCTCTGAGTAGCCCGTGCGCACGGGGTCTTCGAGGCCCGTGGGCACGGGGTCGGCTGGGAGGTGCAGGTTTGGTCTTGTTGCACTCCTTCTTCCTCCTTGTGGCCTTGGGGTCCTTCTCCTACTCCTTTGGGGGTGTTCCTCACCAGCTTGTGGTCGTTGGTCTTCATATCTAAGGACACATAGAGCTCTTTGGTGAGGTAGCAAGCAAGTCCAATGGATATTCATGATATTCTCGAAGAAGAGCGGGTTCACCTTAACTCCGGTAGGTCCACTTGGGGCTTGATGTGCTATGAAGGTGTACATGGAGATGACCGTGGGATGCTCCGCATCATCTCCTCCCCCTTTGGAAAGATCCGACCTCGGATCGTAAACTGTATCGCCATGTACACGGTAGGCATGGTTGTACCATAGGTCGATGTCGTGGCACTCCTCAACTTGAAGGTCCATAGGGTCCATCTCCAATGCTGATCCTCCATTCAATAGATGCATCATGTAGACAACAAGAAGGAAACAACAATGAAAGAATGGCCCGTCCAATATGCATATTTGAAGATGGCTCAAAGGGAAGGAGTTCACCTTTAGGAGATTCTCACAAATGTTGGTGTTGCACATCATGTACGCCTTCACATAACCAAAGTGTGTCTTTATGGTACCGCCTTGTGAATCCTTCAAAATAAAAGAACATGAGAAACACTTGGAAAAACAAATGAGGTTAGTGCAAAAGCAAGACCTATCATTCGAGGGGCGAGATACCCAACAAGTGTATGTATCATGCTCATCATAAGAAAGGACAAGGGAGCATTTCATAGTATGTAGGCATATGATGCGAGAACAACCAAATACAATAGGCTCAAGGAAAGAATTATGCATCACAAGTAAAGTGTCCAAGTCTCCAAGATCAATAAGCATAGTTCGGTTGCACTCAATACAAGTGGATATGAAAGAGGCAACTAATGGACACAAGAGACAATGATCAAGATATATCATGTGAGAGGCATGAACATATGTGTCATCAACCCAAGAAAGCAAGTGATAGTGGAACATGGGTGATGCAACATAGCAAGCAATCATAGCAATCAAGTCAAGCAAGCTAGTAGTGTGAAGATGCAACATACTAGGAGGAATCATGGTAAGCATGTCATGTGTGCAAATAGTGGGCATGAATAATGCACATGACATATCACAAGCATGAAAGCAAGGTATGAGTAAAATAGCATGAGGCACATGATAAACATGGCAGAAGCAACAAGGATCTCCACCAAACATGCAAATACACATAGAAGTAGCATAATGATGAAACATGGGTAGATGCAAGCAAGGGTCACAATTGCATGGCAAAGGCATAGAAGCAAGCATAGCATGCAAAGTGAACACGGTAAAATGAGCATAATGTGAGAAGTGGTAAATGGCCCATAGCCGCGTGAGAGCCAAGTAGAGGAGTTGCGCGTAGTCCTTGCGCGAAGGGGGCGGTGGTAAGGATAGTCCACGGTATCCCAAAGCATCGTTGCTCTCAAGAGCTCGTTTCGTCAACTCTTGGGATTGAGAGGTTGACGAGTATACATGAGTACCTACACACAACAAAGACAAAGGAAAAATTGTGTGTGCGTGGTAGATGTACACATCATCCATCATGATGCGCACATGCATGTGTCGGTGAGCACAAAATAGCCAATGCTCGAATAAATGAGAAGCGTGATATAGAAACATGTCATCCATCATGAGAGGTTTGTTATTATGTATAGCATAATGGAGACTCAAATTGTGTAATGCATCATGGGAAATATCTAGAGCATTGTTATTCATGGAATGCATATGGTGCAAGCAATCATGGAAATCATGCAAATCATAGGATGGATCAAAATCTCCTAATGGGTATGAGGAAACTATGGGGGTCTCCTCATTAGCAATATCGAAAGCATAATATGGAGAAAATGGACAACATGGTAAACAATGCATATCCAAAGCTAGGTGGTCATGGCATGGCATATTAGATAAATGATGCAAAGGGAGCATATCAATATCATCACAAGAGAAACAAATGCCAATAACCATGGGCTTGTCATCTATGCCATATGTGCAAATTGGGTTTATTTTAATGGCATATGCATAGTCACTATGAAGAGATTGCAAATAAGACATATGGTTGATCTCATGCATAGCATATGACAAGTCAAGCGGATTATCAAATATGATGTGACCAAGAGAATTATCACAAGAAATCCTATGTAACATGGCATCACAACTATTAGACTCCTCATGGCAATCATCAAACTCATCATAAATGGGCAAATCATCGCATGGGGAAATCATACTAGAATGAAGCATGGTAATAGGTGGATCAATATCATGCAAGCAATCAGTGTCAAGAATGTCCACTAGTGGGATAAGAGCATCACCTTCACCTATGGTACCTTTGTCGTTCTACTCAAGTGGTGTAGGTGAGGTGGGAAAGACCAAATGGTGGTCATCATCATCTTGATGGAACCATGTGGGGGGTGCATCATATTCCACCATGGCCATCGTCTTGTCCAAAGGGAGGACGTAATCGTCGCGGATTGGCGGGTCATCATATATGGGACCTAGCACCAAAGGAGAAGACACAAGAGAGGTAGAGGTTAAGTTGTTAGAAAGCGAAATGCCTCATATGCCGTGTCAACTACCTCACTCACTAAGTGTTGTGGCTCACTCACTCCCTCAAGGATGCACTCACTCATATTGTTGGTGGAGTCACTCAAATGGCGCTCAACCTCACATAGGATGTGTGGCATGCTCTCATGTGTAGGGCTAGTGGTGGTCACACTCATCCTCTCATAGGAAATGCTCTCAATGTCACGTGTGGTGGAGTCACTCATGTCACTCATGTGGTGGTGGCTCTCCTCACATGGCAAATGTGGCATCTCGACATATGTGGGTGTCGGAGAGATGTAGGTGCAAATGTCTCCCTGTGATGTCTCGTAGCTTGACTCGGAGGATGAGTCCAATATGGGCACCATCTTCATGTTGTTGAAGAGGTTCGCGCTTGTCGCTGTAGTCGAAGGGGATGGCCCTTGCTCGACCGTCTTGTCGCCGTCTTGGTGTTGGAGGTCCATATGATGTGGCACCTCGTAGCTCGTCTCCATGACCGAAAGGAGTTTCCCATGCTCGGCCATCGTCCTTGAGGGGCTTCCGAAGATGGAAGTGTTGCCCTCGCTCGTAGGTGGTTGCCTTGGACTTGATGAAGTCATTGTAGGTGTACTCGTGGGAAGTAGGCGAAGATGCCGTATGTCCAAAGGCAAAGATGCCTCGATAGCACTTGGCGAAGATGCCAAAGTGGTTGGTGTAGCCATAGCACCGTCTTGGTGGTGCTTGTCTCGCGGTCTTCTCTTGTGCTTATGAAGCTTCGACTTGGCGTGAAGTAGGGCTTGTTAGGACTTGTGCACTTGCGCTTGTGGAGCATCTTCATGATGATGATGTCGTTGTCGTGCTTGAGCTCGTAGGTGTTCGTCGTCGTCGTGCACATGTTGCTTGGAGGTGACTTGCCCTTCATGACGATGTTGATCACGAACGTGATGGTGGTCGTCATGTAGATGTGGACGATGACGATTTGCACTTGCATCTTTTTCGTGCTTCGAAGACTTGTGGCTTGAACGTCGCCGCCTTGAAGATGATGAATGGGAAGAAGACTTGATCAAGGCTCTAATCTCCTCCATCCTTGCGTCTTGCTCTTTCTTTTGTGCGGGAAGCTTGTTGTCGATGTAGTCCCTTTTCCTTGCTTCGGAGAGATGAATGTCGATGGAGAGGTTCTCGATGCGCTCTCGCAATCTTGATTGTGCGCCTTGCATTTCTTGTTGTAGTCCGAAGATGGACGCTTTTGTGATGTAGTTGTTCACGCCGTCGTTGTTGTCGTAGACCGGAGAGGAAATGCCTTGCCTATCCATCACAAAACTCGAGCAAAGGTGAGTAGGAAATGAGATAAACAATACCAAGTTACCTTTTCCCAAAGTTAAGGATGTATCTTGTATCACTCAATGTGAAATGAAAGAATAGTGGAATTGGTACCGGACTTGTTCACTCACACCTACAAGTAAAGGCTTATGGTAGAGCTCGGTGAGGATAGTGGCACAAAAATTTGATGCAAAATGTTAGCAAGAGTCAATAATGTTGGAAAAGATTCACAAATTCGCAAGTAAAACAAGTAGACCAATAGCAAATGAGGTACACGGAAACACACACACGGATAGATAAATGGGGTCGTGCAACCAAGGAATGAGCACAAAATGTGGAGTCCATGGAAAACGCTCGTGTTGCACAACTCAAGAGAGACGCTAGCACGATTGCTCAATAGGCGGATACGACACTTGTGCACAACCTATAAGATGCAAAATGGAGAAACTTTCTATCCCAAGTATGCTATGTATGTATGGTTCCCGGTGTTTCTCTCAAGATGATCCAAGATGATCGGATATGACAATCTTATGTGCAATGGGGTATGATGCTATGGCACTTGCTCACGAGCTCTTTGCTCTCTTTTTTTGCTTAAAAGCTTTTTTTTTCAATGGCCACTTTTGCACAATGCACAAACCAAGATAGCAATTGTGTATATGCGGGAACGATATTGTGACACAATGGATGATATGATACCAATATGATATGGTATGTATGCAATGGAATGATGGATCACTAATGTGCACAAGTAACGTTGCCGGCAATACTCAAATGGCTAGTCTCGATAGGCAAGTAACACAAAATGGGCTAGGGGTTAACAATGCAATTGCAAGGAGAATATACAATGGTGTCGTCGAGGTTACCGTCCTTTGCGATGATGAGTAGCAGTGTTCTTGATGTAGATACCAAGATGATGTAGACCCGTCCCTAAGTAGCCGAAACACCTTAGGAAACGGTAAAAAAATGCAAACTCAAAATCTCAAATGACAAATGTCAAATGGTGGAAGTGGAAATGGCAATGTGGAAGTAGTGGTGGTTTGTGAAGAAGAAAATTTCCCTAAGTAGCCGAAACACCTTAGGAGACTCACGTCGCCACTCAAACAACCACAAATGCTAAATGGAGTAAAATGGGTTAGGTTGCGGAAGGCTATGGTGGTTTTGCGGATGATATGGTGGAAGGCCTAGGCAAAGATGCCAAAATGTCAAAATTTTGATGGAGTCAAATGGTTATGGTGACTATGTAGGTGGATGGGGGATGTCAATTGCTACTCAACGAGCTAAAGAATGCGAAAATCGGACTCCGGATGTGTAAGTTACGGGCAAAACAGTGAACTGCACGCGCTGCTGTAGGGGGGCCGTGGGCACGGGGTCCCGTGTGCACGGTACACGTACCGAGGGCACGGGGTCACCTGGTACTCGCGGGTTTGGTGGATTTCTTGGCGATTTGGGCTCCAAATGGATGGATCTCGTGGTTGGGGAGTAGCTGGAGTGGAAGGGGGTGGTATGGGGTGGTGGGGAGGTTGAAGGAACAGCGGCCGAAGCACACTGGAAGGGCCGTGCGCACGGGGTCTAGCTGGCCCGTGTGCACGGGGTCCCGATGGCCCGTGTGCACGGGGTCCTCGAGGAGCGGATGAACAGCTCCGGATCCGTGGGGAAACTCGATTTTGAGGTCAAATTCGAAGGGTGGAAGGTAGGGGAAGATGGTAGAGGGGTGGATCTACTTGCTAAACACCAAATCCATGGATCAAATCCAACAAAATCACACTAAACCAACAAATCACAAAAAAAATTGGGGCTATTTTTGGTGGGGAATTTTCGGATTTAGGACAGAAACAACAAAATCAAGCTAGAAAACAAAGATGGGGGCTCCAATTTCGTGAGAAACCAAGGCTCATGATACCATATGATGTAGATTTTTTGTGGGGATTTTCGAAATTGGGCAAGAACAAGCAAAATTAGGCTAGAAAACTAAGAGGGGGGCTCCAATTTCGTGAGAAACCATGGCTCTTGATACCATATGATGTAGGGTGGAACCCTATAGAGAAGATCTTTCACGAATTGGAGGTGGAATCCCCAAGAACAAGATGAACAAAGGAGGGAAAACAAGAGGAGCACTCAAGAACAAGTCAAATCACACATCCACTAGACAATCAAACACATAAGATCCACAAGGTACATGAACAACAAAGGGAAATAAGATACATGGTAGAGTTCATCCCAAATCCTATGAAGGAGATGAGGGCTTGATGATCCAATGTTTGGGATCCTTCCCCAAGAAGGAGGTCTTGATGTTTGGTCACTCCAAGAGGAGGTCTTGATCTCCTAGTGGAGTGGATCCATGGAGCAAAGCTCACAAATGTGTATCAACTACTTTCCCTCCCCTAACATATGGTCTAGGTACGGAATATATAGGTATGGGGACGAAGTGGATGAAGAGGAGGCCCAAACAGCAGCTCACAGCCGTCCATCCTGATGGGCCCATGCGCATGGGGTAAGTTGGGCCCGTGCGCACGGGGGTCCCGTGGGCACGGTACAGGCCCGTGCGCACGGGGTGCTCCAGCGCCAACTCTCTGAGTAGCCCATGCGCACGGGGTGCTCCAGCGCCAACTCTCTGAGTAGCCCGTGCGCACGGGGTCTTCGGGGCCCGTGGGCACGGGGTCGCTTGGGAGGTGCAGGTTTGGTCTTGTTGCACTCCTTCTTCCTCCTTGTGGCCTTGGGGTCCTTCTCCTACTCCTTTGGGGTGTTCCTCACCATCTTGTGGTCGTCGGTCTTCATATCTAAGGACACATAGAGCTCTTTGGTGACGTAGCAAGCAAGTCCAATGGATATTCATGATATTCTCAAAGAAGAGTGGGTTCACCTTAACTCCGGTAGGTCCACTTGGGGCTTGATGTGCTATGAAGGTGTACATGGAGATGACCGTGGGATGCTCCGCATCAGAAACTGTCGGGTCGCCCGAAGCGTTTCTCTTCCCGGACATTTTTCGCGTGGGGTGACCTCCAGCCTTTTCTCTCGCTAGCCGGACAGCCGCTCTGCTGTCTGTGGCCGAGAGGTGGGCCTTTGGTACTGCGCACGCTACTAAGCCATCTGCGGGAAAAAACGTCTCAGGCCAAGCAGCCAGCCCCCGGGCAACTCTAGCTGGCACCGGGGCGAACAGTGGTGCAACTGTAATAAAATGCGGAGATAGCCCCCGAGCATCGCTCAGGGTTATCCGTGCTTGCGTGATGCAAAAATATGTGGGTGAGGAGCTCACATTGATTTTCGTGCAGTCGCGACAGAGGTTATTGAAGACAACCGGTCCAGCTCGGCGCTCGCGGAGCATGCCGGCACACCCGCTGGGTGCAGCCCTCGAGCCTCCGAGTGCTCGAGGAGGGTTTGACCGGTAAGGCGGCGAGCGGAACGCGACCGAGCCGGCTTGGCAGAACCGGCCAGGTGGCAAGGCGGCTGGCAGCGCCCTCCTCTTCTTTTTTCTCTTCTGCCGGCTGCTGGCAGCCGGACAAAACTCTTCTTGTTTTTGCTTCTTGCAATCTTTCATGGGGGCGCGCCAGCGCACCCACTGGGTGTAGCCCCCGAGATTCGGGCCAACTGCTGAGCAGTCGGGCCGGATCTCCCGGCGACTACTTTGTCTTCTTCCTCGCGGGGGCGCATCAGCGCACCCACTGGGTGTAGCCCCCGAGATTCGGGCCGACTACTGAGCAGTCGGGCCAGATCTTCCGGCGACTACTTTGTCTTCTTCTTCGCGGGGGCGCGTCAGCGCACCCGCTGGGTGTAGCCCCCGAGATTCGGGCCGACTGCTAAGCAGTCGGGCCGTTTCTCCCGGCGACTACTTTGTCTTCGTCTCTTTTTCTCGTCAGCCGGCTGTGCTCAGCCGGACCGAATCGTCGGTCGGCCAGGCAGCGAAGTAGGCAGATGAACCAGCCGACCGAGCGGCAACGCGGGCTGTTGACTAGAGTAGTCGGCTAGACTGCAATCTACAAAGTCGGATCCTCTTTTTTTCTGCCAGTCGGCCGTGGGCACCCGACCTTTTCTTCACCCGGCTTTGGGCAGCCGGATGCACACACACATTTTTTTTTCTGCAGCAGCCGGCCCACTTTTTCCAGCCGGCCACCAGGCAAACAACCTCTTCTTTTTCTTTTCTTTCTCTCTCTCTTTTTTTCTTTGCACTCGGCCTTGACTTTTTTCTTTCTTCTCATCAGGAACCCGTCCGCAGCAGGCGGCTGGAATATGGAGCGCAGCGATCGCCGTAGGGGAGGCCGGCTGCGGAGGCTGGGTTGCGCACGAGGCCGGGACGGAAGGCGGCGCGGTGGGCCGACACGGGGAGACGGTAGGCGCACGTCGCAGCCGGGAGGCAGAGCCGGAAGCGGAGAAGGCCATCTGCGGGAAGGCGGCAGCCGGCAGCTGGGGAGGCCGGCAGCGGCAACCCGGCCGGCGCGGGGAGGCGGCAGCGACAACCAGGTCAGCTAACGGGGTGGACCGGAGGAGCGGCCAGCTGGTCGCCGGCTCGGGGCAGTGCGGGCGCGCGCACGCGTGGTGGCGGAGCAGGCGCTCGGGAGGCCGTGAGCAGCCGGCCACAGGTGGGGTTGACCCGGCAGACAGGAGGCTGACGAGCAGCCAGGAACGCAGCAGGCGACGGGCACCCGGCCACGGGCGGAGAAGGCCACGCGGAGGCCGGCATAGGACAGCGCGAACGTGATGCGGTTGCGCAGGGACCGGTCAGAGTGCGGGGCGCTGGGGAAGAGCCCGGACTTGGACGCAGCAATCCGCAGCGGTACGGGCGCGGCTGTGTGGGATCTTGATGGGAGGCAGCAAGCCGCAGCAGCGCTGGCGCGGCCACACGAGGCAAGATGCAGTGTAGGTGCTAACAACAAATAATGTCGTTGTTTGCGTAGTGTATGGATGGTTTGACCATGGACTTGCATCTAGCTAGCTTGTATAGACGATAAATGGAGTAGCAAACGCGCATTCCGGCCAGAGCAAGATGCAACGCGGAGGGGAGCAGACGCGAGCGACGCGGCACGACGCGTGCACGGATGTGGCCGACCGAAGCGAGACACCGCGCACGGCGCGCGTGCGGACGGACGGCGTTGCAGTGATGATGACGAAGATGCCGACGGTGAAGACGCGCCACCCCTCGCGGCCGCTCCGGGGGCGGGTCAATGTCGAGCCCCCAAGCGCTACCGGAGAGATGGCACGACGCCGCGGCGGAGGCGAAGAAAAAAGGGTCCCGCCCGGACAGCGAAACCAGTAGCAACGCGGTAGCATAGTACCGTCCCACGGTGGGCGCCAAATGTCATGGTATTCTCACGGGGGGTGCAAGACGACATATTCCACAAGGTTTCGTGTGAGGACAAGACTGCTGCTGATAGGCCCGGGAGCGGGTATGCGAATAGCACGCGGTAGTTTACCCAGTTTCGGGGCTCTCCGGAGAGATAATACCCCTACTCCTGCATGTCTGAGTATATGTGGTATATCTGGTACAGAGTTGCTCCTAGAGCTATATCTAAGCTCAATGCCATAGGCAGTTGGCTTTGTATATGCCTCATATGTGGCATGCTAGTGGCCGGCCATGCTCATGGCCGTGAGCCTGTGAGAATTGGGGAGTGGATGGATGGATGGCTAGCTTATATAGTGTGGCTAGCTTAACATGCAAGCTATGTGGTGGACATGAGGGCATGGTGTGGGCGTCATGCTTGTCTCCTGGGTCACTTCATAAATAGTGCCCAGGGACAAGTGACAATGTACATGATGGCATCGCGATACGGTTTTCTTGTCCGCGGTATGACCGTCTCGTCGGGGTCTTGTCGCTGTCGGGTCGAGCTGCAGTCGGCAGCCGGCTGGTCGGTGCTGTCGACAGCCGGCTGGTCGTTGCTGTCAGCAGCCGGCTGGTCATTGCTGTCAGCAGCCGGTAGCCGGCCGGGCAGAGCAGTCGGACGGGGAGCCAGCAGGAGCGGCCGGGCAGTCGGACTGAGGGGCTTTGCTAGCCTCGATGTCTTGAATTATCGTCTTGCCGTCTTCGGGGTACCTGTTGCCAATTACTCCGACACAAAGCCTTTTAAAATGGGCCTCCAATTAACCAATCGTTGTTTTAACTTTGACAAGTTCATGGTCTATATAAGATTGACTTGTCAAACGTTCGGCGGGTCATACCAGGATTACTTGGACATGAGTGGCTTACTTGATGAAGGCAGGTTGACCCGGGGTTTTAGGTGAATACACCAGGCTTCTAAGCCATGGCTTGATAGCCTATTACAAGGGTCCTTTCAAACTCTTTGTTGATGTGCACAAAGAGCCGCCAAGTAACTTTGTGAGCTGTGCTCAATGGGTGCCTATGTTTGAGTTGTTCTTTAGGAACAAAACTCTCTTTGGCCCCTTAGGTGTGAAGCTCCCAAACTTTGTGAGCTGTGCTCAATGGGCGCCTATGTTTGAGCTGTGCTTTAGCAACAAAACTCTCTTTGGCCCCTTAGGTGTGAAGCTCCCAAGCTTTGTTGTGGCATGATAGCCGGTTTAATGAACAAATAGGACGCTGTTGTATAAGTAGAAGCCCCCTTGTAACCAAGAAATATTGGAAGAAACGGCAAAAGCCCTGCTTTTAGCAAGGATGCCGGTTTATTATATTGATCATAATATATACATTGTCAAAATATGTACATAATGGGAGCCTATGGCTCAGGTGTAGTAAGGCCGAAGATGAGCTATATTCCACGGCCGGCGAGTCTCCTCCTATGATTTGCGTGAGTCTTTGTGCTCTCGAACATCGATGAGGTAGTATGACCCGTTGTTAAAATTCTTGCTGACCACAAAAGGTCCTTCCCAAGGTGGAGACAACTTATGCATGTCAGCCTGATCTTGGATAAGCCGGAGCACCAAGTCGCCTTCTTGGAAAGTCCTGGTCTTAACCCGGCGACTGTGATAACGCCGCAGGTCTTGCTGATAAAACGCCGAGCGAGCTGCCGCAATATCCCATTGTTCATCTAACAGATCCAAGGCATCCTGGCGTGCTCTTTCATTATCCGCTTCAACGTAATCTGCCACTCGGGGTGAGTCATGACGTATATCACTTGGGAGAACTGATTCAGCTCCATAGACCATGAAGAAGGGTGTGTAACTCGTAGATCTATTGGGGGTGGTGTTAATACTCCATATAACGGAAGGCAACTCGTCCACCCAACAACCCAGCGTCCTCTTCAAAGGGACCATAAGCCGGGGCTTGATACCCTTTAATATTTCCTCATTAGCTCTCTCCGCTTGACCATTGGATTGGGGGTGGTCTACCAACAACACATCAAGCCGGATATGCTCACGTTGACAGAACTCTTCCATAGCTCCCTTGGAGAGATTCGTGCCATTATCTGTTATAATGCTGTGTGGAAAGCCAAACCGGAAGATCACCTTTTTTATGAACTGAACCGTCGTGGCCGCATCACACTTACTCACTGGCTCTGCCTCCACCCACTTGGTGAATTTATCAACCGCCACCAGGAGGTGGGTCTTCTTATCCTTGGATCTCTTAAAAAGCCCAACCATATCCAACCCCCAAGTTGCAAACAGCCATGTAATTGGAATCATCCTCAATTCCTGAGCCGGAACATGAGCTCGACGTGCAAACTTCTGACAGCCATCACACCTTCGGACCAGATCTTCCGCATCAGCATGAGCTGTTAACCAGTAAAACAAATGCCGGAAAGCCTTAGCTACCAAGGATTTTGAACCAGCATGATGACCACAACCTCCTTTGTGGATTTCACGCAAAATCTCACAACCTTCTTCAGAAGAAACACAATGCTGAAATGCCCCTGAGACACTGAAGTGGTGCAACTCGCCATTGACAATAGCCATGGACTTGGAACACCGAATTGTCTGTTTGACTAAAACTTTGTCCTCTGGTAACTCGCCCCGGTTCATGTATGCTAGGTACGACAACGTCCAATCAGGGATAGCATGAAGAACCGCCACCAGTTGAACCTCCGGATCAGGAATCGCCAGATCCTCCTCCGTTGGTACCTTGACCGATGGATTATGCAAAACATCCAGAAAGACATCGCGGCACCGGTTTACGCTGAGACCCAAGCCGGCTTAAAACATCTGCCGCTTCATTTTTGCGCCGATCAATGTGCTCGACCCGATAACCTTTGAAATGACCAGCAATAACATCCACCTCTCGCTGATAAGCCGCCATGAGTGGGTCCTTGGGGTCCCACGTATCGGATACTTGCTGAGCCACTAAATTGGAGTCACCAAAGCAACGTACCCGGATTAGGTTCATCTCCTTAGCCATCCCCAGACCGTGGAGTAAAGCCTCATACTCAGCTGCATTGTTAGTACAGGGAAACATTAAGCGGAGAACATAACAAAATTTGTCACCTCGAGGGGAAGTAAGGACAACTCCAGCCCTCGAGCCTTCCAATTGTCTGGATTCATCAAAGTGAATAGTCCAGTATGTGTTATCCGGTTTATCCCCCGGTGCCTGTAACTCCGTCCAGTCGTTGATGAAGTTTACGAGCGCTTGGGACTTGATAGCAGTGTGAGGCATGTATTTCAATCCATGAGGCCCAAGCTCAATAGCCCACTTAGCAACCCGGCCAGTTGCCTCCTTGTTTTGAATGATGTCTCCCAATGGAGCAGAACTGACCACAGTGATGGGATGGCCTTGAAAGTATTGTTTGAGTTTCCGGCTCGCCATAAACACTCCATACACTAGCTTCTGCCAATGGGGGTATCTCTGTTTGGACTCAATAAGCACCTCACTGATATAATAAACCGGCCATTGAACTGGATATTCCTTACCAGCCTCCTTGCGCTCTACCACAATAGCCACGCTGACAGCTCGGGCATTAGCAGCCACATATAACAACAATGGTTCCTTATCAATGGGGGCAGCAAGGACGGGAGGCTCGGCCAACTGCTTCTTCAAATCCTCAAACGCCGCATCAGCAGCATCACTCCAAACAAAATTGTTTGTTTTCTTCATCATCTAATAAAGCGGTATCGCCTTCTCTCCCAACCGGCTGATAAACCGGCTTAGCGCTGCAATCCGGCCTGCCATTCTTTGAACATCATTGATACACGCCAGTTTAGCCAGGGATGTGATAGGCTTGATCTTTTCTGGATTAGCCTCAATGCCCCTGTTGGATACCAGAAAACCCAAGAGCTTGCCAGCCGGTACACCAAAAACACACTTAGCCGGATTGGGCATCATTTTATAAACCCTCAAGTTATCAAAAGTTTCCTGCAAATCAGCTATGAGTGTCTCTGCTTTCCAGGATTTCACCACGATATCATCCACATAAGCATGAACATTACGCCCAATCTGATTATGGAGGCAATTCTGCACACACCGTTGATAAGTCGCCTGAGCACTCTTGAGCCCAAAAGGCATGGACACATAACAGAAGGCTCCAAAAGGAGTTATAAAAGTTGTCTTCTCCTAGTCCTTAACTGCCATTTTGATTTGATGGTAACCCGAATAAGCATCCAGGAAACTCAAACGCTTAGAACCCGCCGTAGCATCAATGATTTGATCAATATGAGGGAGGGCAAAGGGATCAGCTGGGCAAGCTTTGTTCAAATCTGTGTAATCCACACACATAAGCCAAGTGCCATTTTTCTTAAGTACCAGCACCGGATTAGCCAATCACTCAGGGTGAAACACCTCCGCAATAAACCTCGCTGCCAATAGCCGGGCTACCTCTTCACCAATGGCCTTGCGCCTCTCTTCATTAAAATGAGGAAGAAACTGTTTAACCGGTTTGAACTTCGGATCAATATTAAGAGCGTGGTCAGCGAGTTCCCTCGTTACACCTGGCATGTTAGACGGTTTCCATGCAAAGATGTCCCGGTTCTCACGGATGAACTCGATGAGCGCGCTTTCCTATTTCGGATCCAAGTTGACGCTAATGCTGAACTGCTTGGATGAATCGCCAGGAATAAAATCAACCAATTTAGTCTCATCAGCCGATTTGAACTTCAAAGCCGGATCATGCTCTGTAGTGGGCTTCTTCAGAGAAGTCATATCTTCCGGATCAACATTGTCCTTATAGAACTTCAACTCCTCCGTTGCACAAGCCGACTCAGCATAAGCGGCATCACCTTCCTCGCACTCCAGAGCAATCTTGCGGATACCATGAACCGTGATGGTCCCCTTATGACCCGGCATCTTGAGTTGCAGATAAACATAACACGGCCTTGCCATGAACTTAGCATAAACCGGCCGTCCAAACAGGGCATGGTACGGACTTCTGATTTTAACCACTTCAAAGGTCACCATCTCGAATCTTGAATCATGATCATCTCCAAAAACCACCTCTAGAGCTATCTTACCGACCGGGTTAGCCGATTTACCAGGCACCACACCGTGAAAAACGGTGTTTGACGGTTTAAGATTCTTATCTGTTAACCCCATACGACGGAAGGTTTCATAATACAAGATATTGATACTGCTCCCTCCATCCATGAGCACTTTGGTGAACTTATAACCCCAACCTGCGGTGCAACCACCAAAGCTAGATGGTCAGGATTATCAACCCGGGGCGGATGATCCTCCCGACTCCAAACAATAGGCTGTTCAGACCAGCGCAGATAACGGGGCACTACCGGTTCAACAGAGTTTACCGCCCTTTTATGGAGCTTCTGATCGCGCTTGCATAGACTAGTAGTGAAGACATGGTACTGTCCATCATTTAACTGCTTCGGGTTGCTCTGATAACCCGACTACTGCTGATTCCCCTGATTACTTTGCTGATTGTGACCACCTTGGTTGTTCTGGTTGCCCTGATTATTCTGAAATCCTGAGTTTGAACCGCCACCACCGTAACCCGGCCCGTGAGACCCTGGACCTGAACCGCCAGACGGACCCTGATCGTACCGGAAGAGATCAGAGTTTTTGAATTCCTTCATAATGAAGCAATCTTTCCAGAGGTGCGTGGATGGAACCTCCTTCTTCCCGTGCTTTGGGCAGGGCTGGTTTAACAGGCGTTCCAAATTCATGCCTCCACCACGCTAGGGCGGTTTACCCTTACGACGTTGCGCATTGCCCTGCATATTGGTGTTAGCCACAAAATCTAAATTGTCCGCTTTACGCTTACCATTGTTCCCATGGCCCACCTGGTTATGCTGGTATCCCTTTGTACCGCCGTTCTTCTTTCCCTTCTCCGGCTTCTCTTCGTCAGAATCAGGACCCTTGGTATTATTAGAATCAGCATACTTAACCAAGGCTGCCATAAGTGTTCCCATGTCATTGTAGTGGCGTTTGAGCCATCCCAATTTCATCTTTAGCGACTTAAACCGGCAATTACCCTCCAATGTTAGGATTGCCGAATCAGCCCTGATATGGTCCGATGAATGCAGAATTTCTGAAACCCGGCGCACCCAATGAGTGGTTGATTGGTGTTCCCCTTGGACACAAGCAGCTAGATCCACAATTGACATGGGTTGCTTGCATGTATCTTTGAAGTTTGCTATAAACTGGGCTTTCAACTCATCCCATGAACCGATGGAGTTAGCGGGCAGGCTTTTTAACCAAGTGCGAGCTGTTCCTTCCAACATCATGGTGAAGTACTTTGCACATGCCACTTCATCCACATCCAGCATCTCCATTGCCATCTCATAACTTTCAATCCATGCCTCGCGGGGTTGATCGACGGTATAATTAGGCACTTTATGCAGACCCTTGAAATCCTTGGGTAGCCGCACATTACGCAGAGCTGGGGTGAGGCACGGCACCCCCCAAGAGCTAAAAGCTAATCCACGTTCAACTGATGCCGCTGGTTGAACCGGAGCGGTTTCATGATTTGGGTACTGTGCCGCTAACTGCGCCGCTAACTCTGCCTCTCATCGTGCTCTGCCGTTGTTCACCACATCCTGAGCATTCATACCGCCGCGCGCCAGATTAGGCCCTCGAGGGGCATCACGGTGCTGTGCACTGCTCAACACAGCCGGTTCGTCCATGTGTCTGCTGTAGCTCTTGCTCGGACGGGGGGTTGAATGTATTCTGTCTCGGCTGTAGGAATAAGCCTATTACTACACAACAGCGGTTTGAAGAAGATCCCTGGCCCGTCGCGTCTCAACCGCCGCCAGCGAGTCACCCTCCATCGGATTAGCCGCCAAGCGAGACGCCACAGCAATCATGTTATCCAAAGGGCTAGAGAAATGACCCGGCGGCATCGGTACATATTGTGGCGGGTTATTTGTCCGTCGAGGCGGGTCCGTCACCTGTGGCTGTCCCGGCGCTGTCCCAGGTGCCTCGGTCCAGTTCACTGCTGTCGGATTACTTGGCCCGACACTTGGCGTATTGAAGAGATTCATTCCTTCATAAATCGGCAGCAAACGAGACCGGTACTTCCTTCTTAATACTTCGTTGGACGTGTTCTGATCCCACATAAGCTGATAATTCTGCGCCTGGATCTGCTATGACTGAGCATCTAAAGCGGCCCGCTCTTCAGTCATCCTGGCTTCCTCGGCCGCCAAGTCCTCCTTGGCCTGAGTTATCTGGTCCCTCAGCTTTCTAACCTCCACGTTATGCTGATCCTGGGTCTCTGGGGTGACTGTCGTGGTCAACAATGTCATCAAAGCATCCAACAAACCGGCAAGAACTTGAGCCGGCCGGCGCGCAGGGCCTCCTGCCCCGGCTGCCGATCCGGAAATCATTACTGCTGTAGATGAAGATTGCAAGGTGGGCTGCATACCGGCCATTAAGATTGCAACCTGGTTTGGCGGTTCAAAGGGGTCCAGAATACTATCGCCATCGGAACAGCCCCCAATCCGGCCGCCTTGCAATTGGTACAGTGACTCGGTTTCGCTAGTGGAAGATTCGCCATCTGAGTAGATGGCCGTCTCACTGTCGGACACCAGTTCAGAGCCTGCACCATGGATGAATCCTACGAATGCGCGCTTCATGGCAGGCTGAACCCGGGCAGGACTCGCACGCTGAGCCGTCTCGACGAGGTCGGTGGAGATGTCTAACTCAGGGCCCGGTTCGCCGATCTTGCCGATGAAAACGTGAATTCCGCCAAAGGGACCTGGTACCCATACTCAATTGAGCCGGCCTCGGGGCCCCATCCTGCATCGTTGATGTAGAGCTTGCCGAGACGACTCTTGGTCATCCGGCCAACCGCGTATCCCTTGAGTCCTTCAAAGTTGCCCTTTAAGAACTCGAAACCATCATGCGATAGCCCCACGGTGGGCGCCAACTGTCGTGGAATTAACACATCAAATGTCCTAGCGGAAGGACTTAGTCGTGGAGCCATCGCAATGAGATTAGTTTAAAGGGGTTAAACCGGAACAAAGGACATGGTAAGTTTATACTGGTTCGGCCCCTTGCGGTGAAGGTAAAAGCCTGCGATCCAGTTGTTGTGGGATTGATTGATATCGATGGGCAGGGAGCGAATCCGCTTTACCTATCTCTCGAGCTATTGTTTCTTGTCCCTAAACCGCTGCCAGGTCGCCCCTTTATATACATAGGTTGACGCCCGACCGGTCTACAGAATCCCGAGGCCGGCTCATACAAGTGTCCAGATCGGTTTCTTCCTTTCCCTAACTTACAGTATAAGTTATACATCTATGGCGGTTTACTACTATGGTCCCTAATCCGCCATTGGGCTCTGGGCCTCTAAGCTTCCATAGTTAACGCGCCATATCCTTCATCTTCATGGGCTCTTATACATGACTCCTTGTGAGTGTAATCCTACCCCTCCTGGGCGGTTTATACTCAGTAGTCATATCCCCAACAAGCGCGCTTTCCTATTTGTCGTCAAGGGTGGCACTGATAGTGAAACTACCATCAGTGCCAGCCAGCCCTGTCGAGACCTTTTTAACTTGGGGTGCAGCAGCCTTGGATTTCATGCTGTGGGAACTCTCCGGCACGTCATCAACAGGTTTGGCACACTCTGAAAAGGTACACTTCCCGGATTCCTTGTCGGTGCCCCTACTAGCCTTCTTCTTTCCTTCACTTTCCTTGGCAGGATTTATGGCCTCAGCGGACTCTGCCGCGACCGCATCCCGGTACATCTTGTCCACGAAAATAATGGGGTCTTTCTTGCCTAACTATAACAGCCTAATTATTGACCCTTTTCTTTTTCTTTTAATTTATTTCGTTTTTGCTCTGATTTTCTGTTTGGAGCAGCTCTTTGGACTTGAAACCTGGGAAATCATCATTTCTTCTCCTCCCTAGTGGCTCATCATTCTCAAACTCATTCCAAGATCATGCCATTATCCTCATCCTAGCCCACCTCTCAAATTCTTTCTTGGGGAAATATACCTTTTCTATTAGAGGAATAACCTCATTTTCCCTAAGTTGTGAAGAAACCTATATTTATGTCCATATGAAAACTCCCAAATAATTCGCATAAATTGTTTCGGTCATAACTTGCTCAAATGTGTCAAAATCCTTCCTTGGCCGGTTCAAAAATATTCCTCCAATATTCCTTTTTCTATTATGTCCTGAATGGCATTTTGTGAAGGAAGTGCCATTTATATTATCTTGTTTGCTCCCAAACTTTTTTGGCATTCTTTCATGACCCAATCATTGCCTCATGCCAAAATTCAGCTCCATTTGCCTAGTGAATTTTCCTCAATGAATTTTCAAAGTTTTTGTCAAACAGAAGCCATTGTGAAGGAAGTACTAGCTAGGAGTATCCAAATGAGTGTAAATTTTGCATGCCTCTTCACATGCTCATATTATTTCCCTCCTCCAATTTTAAACTCCATCCCTTCATCAATGTGAGCACAGCTTCAAACCACTGATTCTATTAATATTTTTAGGTTGTGAAGCAAGTATGATTTATATTGCTTCATTAATTCTGAGAAATTACTAGATCAGGATCCTACCCAAATGACATCTCTACTCCAAAGTTGAGACCAGTTCATCAAGCCATTTTTTCACCAATACTATTGCATGTTTCTGGAAAGTGAGGATGTTTGTGAAGCAAGTACCATTTTGGCAGGTCCAATTGGTATGAAACTTTTAGCATCTTCATATGTCCAAATAACCATGCCTTGCCAATTTTGAGCCCAAATGGTTACTCTATGTGAGTGCATCATCCAAATCCCTTCTTTGGACCAAATATGCACTTACACATCAACTATGTTAAGTTGTGGTCTATTTCTCCTCAAACTTAACAAGATCATAGTCCTTCCTAACCTAATCACCCCAGACAACTCATTTGGCA
Source organism: Triticum aestivum (assembly GCF_018294505.1). Lineage (NCBI taxonomy): Eukaryota > Viridiplantae > Streptophyta > Magnoliopsida > Poales > Poaceae > Triticum > Triticum aestivum. The sequence goes on along the minus strand of NC_057813.1, from coordinate 356,626,564 downwards.
CTTAGCTCTTCTCTGTCGATCATTGTTTCATGATTCAGTATGATACAACAAAGTTTCATTGAAGCCTCACATCCCTCCTTGGCTCTATCTCTTGATCCATCAACTCCCACAGCCTCTATGATGCAGGGACTCATCACCAGACATCTCAGGGCACACCCTCTTGTCCTCTCCATGCCGGGCACAGTGGTGACTGCAGCACTGGCATGGCAATGCTCGTGCTCTGGTTGAATCAAGCGCGCTCTGCGCATCCGGATGCATCGGGCAGCTCAACCTGATGTCTACTACACAACCTTCTTCTTGTAGACGTTGTTGGGCCTGCAAGTGCACATGTTTGTAGGACAGTAGCAAATTTCCCTCAAGTGGATGACCTAAGGTTTATCAATCCGTAGGAGGCGTAGGATGAAGATGGTCTCTCTCAAACAACCCTGCAACCAAATAACAAAGAGTCTCTTGTGTCCCCAACACACCCAATACAATGGTAAATTGTATAGGTGCACTAGTTCGGCGAAGAGATGGTGATACAAGTGCAATATGGATGGTAGATAAAGGTTTTTGTAATCTGAAATAATAAAAACAGCAAGGTAGCGAGCGATAAAAGTGAGCGTAAATGGTATTGCAATGATAGGAAACAAGGCCTAGGGTTCATACTTTCACTAGTGCAAGTTCTCTCAACAATAATAACATAGATAGATCATAAAACAATCCCTCAACATGCAACAAAGAGTCACTCCAAAGCCACTAATAGCGGAGAACAAACGTAGAGATTATGGTAGGGTACGAAACCACCTCAAAGTTATTCTTTCGGATCGATCTATTAAAGAGTTCGTACGAGAATAACACCTTAAGACACAAATCAACCAAAACCCTAATGTCCCCTAGATACTCCATTGTCACCTCAATTATCCGTGGGCATGATTATACGATATGCATCACACAATCTCAGATTCATCTATTCAACCAACACAAAGTACTTCAAAGAGTGCCCCAAAGTTTCTACCGGAGAGTCAAGAACGTGTGCCAACCCCTATGCATAGGTTCATGGACGGAACCCGCAAGTTGGTCACAAAAACATACATCAAGAGGCACATGATATCCCATTGTCACCACAGATAAACATGGCAAGACATACATCAAGTGTTCTCATAAAAGACTCAATCCGATAAGGTAACTTCCAAGGGGAAACTCAATTCATCACAAGAGAGTAGAGGGGGAGAAACATCATAAGATCCAACTACAATAGCAAAGCTCGGGATACATCAAGATCGTGCCATAGAGGGAACACGAGAGAGAGAGAGAGAACAAACACATAGCTACTGGTACATACCCTCAGCCCCGAGGGTGAACTACTCCCTCCTCGTCATGGATAGCACCGGGATGATGAAGATGGCCACCGGTGAAGGATCCCCCCTCTGGCAGGGTGCCAGAACGGGCTCCCGAGAGGTTTTTGGTGGCTACAGAGGCTTGCGGCGGTGGAACTCCCGATCTATCTTGATAATCCATGGTTTTAGGGTACGTAGGCTTATATAGGCGAAAGAAGTCGGTCGGGGGGTGCTCGAGGGGTCCATGAGACAGGGGACCGCGCCCTGTAGGGGGGGGGCTATCTCCTGGGCTCCTCGAGGATCTTCTGACTTGATCACCAAGCCTCCAGGATGATATTCTTCCAAAAAATCACGATGCCGAAGGTTTCATTCCGTTTGGACTTCGTTTGATATTCCTTTTCTTCGAAATACTGAAACAAGCAATAAAACAACAATATGGGTTGGGCCTCCGGTTAATAGGTTAGTCCCAAAAGTAATATAAAAGTGTATAATAAAGCCCATAATCATTCAAAACAGATAATAAAATAGCATGAATGCTTCATAAATTATAGATACGTTGGAGACGTATCAACATCCCCAAGCTTAATTCCTACTCGTCCTCGAGTAGGTAAATGATAAAAGAAAGAATTTATGAAGTGTGAATGCTAGAAGGTGCACAAGTTTGATTAATGATAATTTCAATCACCTTTTCTAGCATGATAATATGTCATAACAGTAGTTCATCTCATAAAACTTTTCACGATAATGTAACAAGCAATTCACATGTTGAAGCATAGACCATAAACTTTCTTGAAAACTAGCAAACTTCATCCTTAGTCATCAAACAATTGCAATTCATCTTACATTCAGGAAGAGTCTATGTCAGAGCTTTGATTTAGCAAACTTCACATACTCAACCATCATATAGTTTTCTACAATTGCTAACACTCACGCAATATTTGTGGTTATGAAGTTTTAATCAGACACAGAGAAAGATTGGGGCTTATAATGTTGCCTCCAAACGTATTCACCTTTGGGTGATGTCAACAATAATAGTTCATGCTAACGTACATCCAATTGGATATATATATATCAGGATCACCCTAACACAAAGTGCTTCCAAAGGATAAAATGAAAAAGGGGAAAGGTGAAGATCACCTTGACTCTTGCATAAAGTGAAAACATAAAGTAAAAGATAGGCCCTTCGCAGAGGGAAGCAGAGGTTGTCATGCGCTTTTAGGGTTGGATACACAAAATCTTAATGCGAAAGAACGTCACTTTATATTTCCCCTTGTATATGGACCTTTATTATGCAGTCCGTCGCTTTTATTGCTTCCATAACAAGATCATACAAAGCTTATTGTCTCCACACTAATAAGTCATGCATATTTAGAGAGCAATTTTTATTGCTTGCACCGATGACAACTTACTTGAAGGATCTTACTCAATCCATAGGTAGGTATGGTGGACTCTCATGGCAAAAACTGGGTTTAAGGATATTTGGAAGCACAAGTAGTATCTCTACTTGGTGCAAGGAATTTTTGCTAGCATGAGGGGGAAAGACAAGCTCAACATGTTTGAATGATCCATGACAATATACTTTAACTGAGATGTGAGAAAACATAACCCATTACGTTGTCTTCCTTGCCCAACATCAACTCTTTAGCATGTCATACATAATGAGTGCTCACAATTATAAAATATGTCTATGATAATATATTTATATGTTAAATCTCTCTTCCTTCAATATTCTTTCATGAATTGTTCAAATGACTAAAACAATGCTTGCTAACCGTCAATAAATTTACAACCTCTACTTCTTAGATGTGAAGTCATTACTCCCCATGGAGTAAGCAAATGAAACATATATAATTTCAGATTTATGACAATCAACTCATTCAACAATTTACTCATAGGATATAAGTGAAGCACACGAGTAAAAGAAAAGCTACTCCAAAAAGATATAAGTGAAGATCAATGAGTAGCTAAATAATTATGCAACTATGTGAAGACTCTCTCTAAAATAAGAATTTCAGATCTTGGTATATTATCTAAACAGCAAGCAAAACAAAATAAAATGGCATTGCAAGGATAGCACAACTCATGTGAAGAAGCAAAAACTTAGGTTCAACCGATACTAACCGATAGTTGTTGAAGAAAAAAGGTGGGATGCCTACCGGGGCATCCCCAAGCTTAGATGCTTGAGACTTCTTGAAATATTATCTTGGGGTGCCTTGGGCATCCCCAAGCTTGAGCTTTTATGTCTCCTTAATTCCTTTTATATCACGGTTTCTCTTTTTATCAAAAGCTTCATTCACAACAAACTCAACAAGAACTCGTGAGATAGGTTAGTATAAACCAATGCAAAACCTTATCATTTTCTACTGTAACAAATCACTAAAATTATTATTCAACATTGCATACTAAATGCCTCTGCATATTTAATACTCCTATCATCAAATAGAATCATTAAACAAGCAAACATATGCAAACAATGCAACCATAACAGCAATCTGCCAAAACAGTACAGTCTATAAAGAATGCAAGAGTATCAATACTTCCCTGACTCCAGAAATTATGAACTAAAATTCCCACTGTAATGAATTTATCAGATCTCAACATGCAAAAAGATTCAACATTATACCATTCTCTGACTTTTCTAGGGAATTTTTGCAACAGCGGTAAACTTTCTGTTTTCAAACAGCAACATGTATACTAGCAAAACAAGCATGGTAAAGGCTATCCTTGACTTTTTATTGAAACTAAAGATGTAAAACATTACTCTAAATAACAGCAAGCAAATACTAACAAAATAAAATGTGCTCCAAGCAAAACACATATCATGTGGCGAATAAAAATATAGCTCCAAGTAAAGTTACCGATGAACGAAGACGAAAGAGGGGATGTCTTCCGGGGCATCCCCAAGCTTAGGCTCTTGGTTGTCCTTGAATATTGCCTTGGGGTGCCTTGGGCATCCCCAACCTTAGGCTCTTGCCACTCCTTATTCCATAGTCCATCGAATCCTTACCCAAAACTTGAAAACTTCAACCACACAAAACTCAAACAAAACTCGTAAGCTCCGTTAGTATAAGAAAATAAATCACCACTTAGGTATTGTAATGGACTCATTCTAAATTCATATTGGTGTAATATCTACTGTATTCTAACTTCTTTATGGTTCATACCCTCCGATACTACTCATAGATTCATCAAAATAAGCAAACAACACAATGAAAACAGAATCTGTCAAAAACAGAACAGTCTGTAGTAATCTGTATCAAACGTATACTTATGGTACTCAAAAAATTATGAAATAAGTTTCTGGACCTGAGGAATTTGTCTATTAATCATCTTCAAAAAGAATCAACCTAAAAGAACTCTCCAGTAAAAACTGGCAGCTATTCTCGTGAGCGCTAAAGTTTCTGTTTTTCACAGCAAGATCACATAAACTTCACCCAAGTCTTCCCAAAGGTTCTACTTGGCACTTTATTGAAACAAAATCTATAAAACATGATTACTACAGTAGCATAATCATGTGTACACACAAAAACAGTAAGGGTAAATATTGGGTTGTCTCCCAACAAGCGCTTTTCTTTAATGCCTTTTTAGCTAGGCATGATGATGGCAATGATGCTCACATAAAAGATAAGAATTGAAACATAACGGGAGCATCATGAAGCATATGACTAGCAAATTTAAGTCTAACCCACTTCCTATGCATAGGGATTTTGTGAGCAAACAACTTATGGGAACAATAATCAACTAGCATAGGAAGGAAAAACAAACATAACTTCAAAATGTTAAGCACATAGAGAGGAAACTTGAGATTATTGCAATTCCTAAAAGCATATGTTCCTCCCTCATAATAATTTTCAGTAGCATCATGAATGAATTCAACAATATAACCAGCACCTAAAGCATTCTTTCCATGATCTACAAGCATAGAAAATTTACTACTCTCCACATAAGCAAAATTCTTCTCATTCGGAATAGTAGGAGTATCATAAGAGACTTGAACACTAAAAATTGTTTCCACATTAAAAGAGTAATGTTCAGAAAAAGGGTACTCATAATCATGACAAGTTTTGTAAATATAATCATCACTACTTTTTATAGCATAAGTTTCATCACAATAATCATCATAAGTAGCAACTTCGTTCTCATCATAATCGATTGAAACCTCTCCTAAGATAGTGGAATCACTAAATAAAGTTGACACTCTTCCGAACCCACTTTCATCAATATAATCATCATAGGTAGGAGGCATGCTATCATCATAACAACTTTGCATATCAAAACTTGGGATGCTAAAAATATCATCTTCATTAAGCATAGCATCCCCATGCTTGGGACAAACATCAATTTCAGCAAATATGTTCTCAAATATTTCATCCTCATCAAACATAGCTCCCCCAAGCTTGGGCTCTTTCATATCATAAGCATAATCACTCTCATCATTAAAAATATGGATAACACCAATAGTAAAGCAATTATCATCATCATAATGAGTAGTAGGAGCAACATCATTTGGGAGGGATACCTTTCTACCTTTGTTGCTCCTTCTTTTCTTTTTATTCTTCACATTATGTGTAGGTTCAACCTTCCTCTTTGAGCTCCTTATTGATGAGATTGGTTGAATAGAAAGCTCCTCCTCGTTACCTGATTCATCATGAGAAATAATAGGAGGATATTGGGAAGTCTCTCCCCTTTCATTAGTATTATCATCATCTTCTATTTTCTTTATTTTCTTTATGTAATTGGCAATATAAGTATTTTCAATGTAATTCACCGCACAAAACATATAAATCTTTTCTAGATCAATATCAAGGAAATGCCTAAGATTAAATTCTGGAATAGGCTTAGTTAAACGTTTCAACTCTCCACAACCCAAAAGCAATCTAAGTTCATTGTAATTAGAAAGGGAGATAAAGTCATCACAATTTTTGGACACGATTTGATCATGAAACAATTTGCATTGGAGATGTAAATGATCTTGTTTATTGCAAAATTCACAACGGGAAAGATATCTTAAATTCTCCGTACTCTTATCTAGCCTTTCTTGCAACCTCTTAGTTTCTAAATACTTATGCTTCTTGCAATATGTATCTTCTCTATTTGGTGTGTTCATGCAAACATGCACTCCACAAAAGTTGACATGCTCATAAGATATATTCTCATCATGACTAGAGCAATCATCATTAGTACTATGGATATTCAAGGAGTTTATACTAACAACATTGCGATCATGCTCATCATTCAAAGATTTAGTACCAAGCATTTTAAAGCATTCTTCTTCTAGCACTTGAGCACAATTTTCCTTCCCATCAAACTCACGAAAGATATTAAAAAGACAAAGCGTACGAGAGAAACTTAACTCCATTTTTTGTAGTTATCTTTTATAAACTAAACTAGTGATAAAACAAGAAACAAAAATATTTGATTGCAAGATCTAAAGACATACCTTCAAGCACTCACCTCCCCGGCAACGGCGCCAGAAAAGATCTTGATGTCTACTACACAACCTTCTTCGTGTAGACGTTGTTGGGCCTACAAGTGCACAGGTTTGTAGGACAGTAGCAAATTTCCCTCAAGTGGATGACCTAAGGTTTATCAATCGGTAGGAGGCGTAGGATGAAGATGGTCTCTCTCAAACAACCCTGCAACCAAATAACAAAGAGTCTCTTGTGTCCCCAACGCACCCAATACAATGGTAAATTGTATAGGTGCACTAGTTTGGCGAGGAGATGGTGATACAAGTGCAATATGGATGGTAGATAAAGGTTTTTGTAATCTGAAATAATAAAAACAGCAAGGTAGCGAGCGATAAAAGTGAGCGTAAACGGTATTGCAATGATACGAAACAAGGCCTAGGGTTCATACTTTCACTAGTGCAAGTTCTCTCAACAATAATAACATAGATAGATCATAAAACAATCCCTCAACATGCAACAAATAGTCACTCCATGTCACATCCTAGTTAGCCATGCATTAGAGTGTTGCATCATGTTTACTCTTTCATCAGAAACCTGAAATGGGGATGACAGAACCCCCAGTCCCCTCTGAAACCAATTAGGGTTTACTAAAAACTTTTTCAATGAACCTGAAATGCCCTTCTAAAATGCCCATCATTTTTGTCTTGGTTCAGAACCTCTGCCAAAAGTGATGCACATTTTCCTAGGCCATCTTAGGGTTTTTGGAATTAAATCATAAATATTTGAATTTGGGCATTTAAAATTATCTAAAATATTTAAATGCTCAAATATCTCCAAACTAAAATGTTTCATGTTGGAAATAATCCAACTATGGACCAGGAGTAGTTTGGTGATTTTAGGAGTTGCCTAAGTATTTTATTTAATTCAACAAAGTTGCAGAAGTATTAAAAAAACAGAAAACAGAAAGAAAATGGAAAAACTTACCTGACGCCTGCTCCCGGCCCACCTGCCGGCCCAGCCCAGCGCCGCTCCAGCGAGCTGCTTGCCGGCCAGGCAGGCAGGCAGGTGCCCGACGGCGACCACAGCGCGCGCCACGCACCTGCTCGCCGCCTCGCCGCTCCCCGCGCCCGGTGACGTCGTGGATCAGCCTCCCTCGCTCCCCCGAACCCCCCAGACACCCCCTCTCCTCTCCAGCTCCTCCCCCTCGCACTCCCCCGCCATGACCGACGCCACCACCGCCGTGCCTTCGTCGTAGCCGTGCTCCCCGCCACCTGTGCGTCCTCTCATCGTGTCC